>NC_141617.1:31160077-31317577 GCF_047967505.1 Dipteris shenzhenensis | reverse complement strand
CCCCTCTCTTTTCCCCTCAATTCCCATCTCTCTCCGGATTCCCCTCCCTTCTCCTTCTTTCCCTCTCATTCCCCCTCCATCAAGATGTGTCATTTGAATGTGTGTGCTTCATTGAGTGCAAACACATCTTTAAAAACCTTTGTAACTATTGCAAGGTGTTTATTGGCATCATTATAAAGTAGTACCTCTAATGCATGTCCCCTTTCCAAGTAACCTATCTTCCTTGCATTCCACCATATTAAAATCACCCATAGTAACGCAATTACCATTTGCTCATTGTAAAGATTCCCATAATCCTTTTCTTTCCACTACTGAATTAGGGACATAGAGAGAAATGACTGAGAATAAAGCTCCTTGATGAGACATTTCAACATTACCCATCTATTGTGGTCATCTATAATGACCATCCGTGTAGTGAGATAGGACTCCAATGGATGTTCCACCTTTACCCTCCTCATGTGAAATATAAAATCATACTCTTCTTTTATCTATAGCTTTTAGTCTAATTTCTAGAATATCCCTACAAGTCTTGACCTCTTGTAATGCTAGAAAGAGAGGTGATAAAGAGTTAGCTCTCAACCAGAAAGCTAATTCCTCTCTAATGTTAAGATTCAAGAAGGTAAAAACATTTATCTGGCATTCTTTTTATGTCCCTTTATCTAATAATTAATTAATATGGTTTCACTCTTAGGGTCAAAGCTCGAGCGTCCCATCATCGGAGGCGAGCGATCACGAGGGCCAGGGATCATGCACATCTCACGAGGGTCAGGGAGCAAGTGCAACTCACGAGGACCAAGGATCAGGCCAGCAAGATGAGGACGAGGATGATGACAATGATTCGAAGGAGTAGTAGTAGTAGTAGTAGTAGTACTAGTAGTAGTTTGCATATACTTCGCCATGTATATCATTTTGTATATCGGCTCGTTTGAGCGATTTTGTATCACCCTTTTATGTCAATCATCATCGAAAGGAGCACAATCCACAAATCTCATGGGAGTTCAGCCAGGAAGTCAGACGATGCATGCAAATGGAAAGGGATGTCTAGAGGATTGGACCACCTCTATCTCCATCAACATCGTCCTCCATCTCCATCGTACCCTCAGTCTGCCATCTCATGAGATATAAGGTGTTGCCTACTATAGATACTATCAAAGAGGTGGGCCATGAAATTGCCTCATTCATATAAAGCACCAAATCTTACTACCATTATTCAATAAAAGCTAAATCTCATATGACATAAAACTAAGATAATATTTTATGTAGCCGATGAATTCGTCATGCGTTATCTTTGATTGTTAATTTGCAAAGTGAAAATGGTTGTCTAGTCATGGAGAGCCTTAGCTCATACGGAGTCTGCTCAAAATAGATGTGATTTGCTCGTTCATCTTTTCCTGGCATATCTCCACTGATTGTGGGAGGTCTAGTTCTATTCAAGTCTACATATGCATGTCCTCGAGGGGCTCTAACTTTATCCCCAAGTTTGTTTCCTCCTTCACTGGTTACATCCATTTTAGTGTTCTTTAGTTGTTGGTTCACATGCCTAATGTGGTTATCTACTTCTTGTCTTCTTTACCTCTCCTCCTCAACTAACTTTTGAACTTCCCTTGCTTGGCATGCATGTTGCACATTAGGATGTGCTTGTCACATGGAAGTTGAGCTTGTGCTTGGATTTAGCACAATCCCTGAGTTCTCTCTCACATTTTGTTGTCAAATCTTCTCCTTTTGCTTTCCTCTTTAGCCTCATCTCCTCTTTAGCCTTACATTTTGTTGTCAAATCTTCTCCTTCTACTTTCCTCTCTAGCCTTATCTCCTCTTTCCATCTGTGCATCACGTTCAGGCTCATGCCCAATAGGTGCAATCCAATGCTCATGGGATGAGCTCATAATTTTGACCTCTCCTCATGCATCTTCAAGTGATTTAGGAGCTCTTGACAATTCACTAAGAATATGAGACCACATGAAGCTGCTCTACTATTGCTTGAACCTACCAAGTTCGAAAAGAAATGCCTTCTTTGCCTTAGAATATCTTGAACTTCTTATGGCAAATCAAAGCCTTCACTCTACCATCATTGTTGAGCTATGCATTGGGAAATCCCATCCAGAGATCTTGTTTCGTTCATCTATGATCTAATCAGGCATCTTACAAATTGCCTCTTGGGATCGTTTGCACCTTCTTAATCATGCCTTTTTCAATTTTGACTTTCTTATTCTGACAGACAATGTATCCTCTCCTCATATTCACTTCTCTACGACCTTGTCATTAGGAAAAAAGGGAGCTCATTTTGGGGCCTTTTACGGTTTGGAAAAATAAGCTCTCAACCAATCAATAGAGGGCCAATGTAACGTTGAAAATTCACGAAAATAAGAGAAAATAGAAAAAAGAAACAATACTTTATGTAGGTACAAGCGTGCTACATTAATGTGGAGATTGGTTTTTTATTCTCACAAGAACTTTGGACAAGAAGATAGAATCTAAACTGACATTTTATCTGACAAGGGCCTTCCCGCTTCCACCTTCCTTTGAACTTTGAAATGTTGTGCCACCTTTCGTTTGAAAGGTCTACCATTCTACACCATTGCCTCATTGTGCATCAGCCTTTCTTTTCCAAAACTGCTCCCTTGATCCTGTTTGGCGTAGAGTAAGATGTTTCTCGTCAACTTTCTGTCTGCCCACTTTCTCTTTCTTGAAACTTCAAATTGTTATCTTAGTTACATTACTTTGCTATTGTTACAGATTCAGAAAATCTCCATGGTGAATCAAAACCACGGCCGTTCTTGTGGAAGACGCTCTGTGGATGATAATGCTACGAAGGCAGAATTATACCAAACATCCTTACCCCGTCGACCTGCTTCTTCTATTTCGTCAGTAGAGAATTCAAGTACAGTCAAAACGGAAGGAACTTGGGAAAGGTTTAGTGTTTCGAAAGGAGCATGGGTGCTCATGCAACCTAGCAAAAGAAAAAGACCCCAGACAAAAAACATTTTCTTGGCGTCGTGGAAGGGAAGAGTACGAGATTTTAAAATCACCAGAGGGAAGATATCCGTGAAAGAAGTTTTGATTCAGCACGTGTACATGCATAAATAACTTGTCTTGCAAGACTATCCAAAAAATCTTCCGCAACACAGGCCTATATTTTTCTATTGTGGTTTTTTTCTTTACGAGGTGTATGGATTTTTAAGATGAAGCTTTCTCTCTTAGCTTATTGACATTCTTGTGTTGTTTTATTTCAGATTTATATCCTTCATCGTATGAGACATGGCAAAACATCGATTGTATTCTAGGATTTATAGATGTTCTGCATGGATCAATAGGAGAACAATAATACCAAGGTCGATGTGCAACAGAGCTAGCTCAATCGGGTATATTTTTTACTGATCATTTTTATCAGTTGCTGGACAAAGCTAACACACATGGTGTATTAATAAAACAAGACCTTCCGGCATGGAATTCAGTGGATTGGCCTCACCCACATTCTAGTGTTACAGAGGCATATAGGGCGAAGCTTTTTACAAAAGTACAGAAAGCTCTGAGGCCCAATATTGCCACTAGGATAGTAAAAATTTCTTTATGCATGCCTCTCACAGTTTTTGTGGACTTGTTTAATAACTTTCTAGTGAAGGTTTCAAAAACAATGTTCACAGTTAAAGCAACAAATTCGGCATGCATGCCACAATTTTTGGATAAAGGTTGGGATAAGAAGACATGTAGTTCAGTGTTTTGTGAGGTTGTCCAACCTTCTATGCAATTGAAGTACATGGTTGCATCACAAAATTTTATTTTCTCTTTTTATTACAAGCGCAGTCGAATGCTAGGCACAAAACTAGTCCCAATGGATCAAGATGAAGATTCTTTTGGTGCAGAAAATAAACTTATTGATATTGATGTTGTTGAGAATGGTGATGTGCTAGTCAATATCTCATTAAGAGAATGTTGCTCCTTAGCTCAATTGCGCAGTGACATTCTGTTTGAGACAGAAGGTTCTATCTCAAACGACTTTTTATTTATCTACAACAACAAAAAGGTACACCATCTGATTTATCCTAGTCTCATTAAGCATTGCTATTAGTTTAATTTACCACTCTGATTCATATTGCTTTTTTGCAGTTGCTCAAAAGAAGAGAGAGCTCAATAAAATGCAAAGACATTGAAAATTTAAAAATTGAGATAACACAGACTCCATAAACAAAGGTTTTGTATTCAATCAAGTAAGATTTTGTATAGAACTGTTTAGTTAAATATGTAGAACATATTTCTGACATCCATTTTCTATTTATGTACAGCTTGATCCAGAGGCTGCTCTACATTTTTTGGAGGATCTTTTTTCTGCTGCTCCATCCTGTCCTGTTCAGTATGTTGGTGTTGCTCCATTGTCTCCTCCACTGCCCCAGGAGCATCTCTTTACTACTGCTCCACCTCCTCAACAACATCAGCAGCAGGTCTTTGCTCCTGTGTCTTCTCCTCCTCAGCACTAGATGATTGCTCCTGTGGCTTCTGGTCCTCAGCATTAGGTGCTTCGTTTGTGGCATCAAGGTGTATGACACCTTCTTGTACTTTAGAGCTCTCACCCAGCTCCATAGTAGCTGGTACAATAGGTTTGGGGGAGGCATAGCTCAAAAACCTCCAAATTGTATGAGCTCTAAAATTATGTACATAGTTTGAGCTGAAGCTATCCTCTTTCATTTGCAATGGCAGACGATAATTTAGAACACTTTGTATCATTATGAATTATTTTCAAGCTAAATGAAAATTATTTTTTCTTACAAGGTCTGGCTGTTCCTTCTCAAAGTAGCTTGAAAGTAGATATTTTGCATTGATCAGCACTCTCCATCCGCAGCTACTTGAATCATCTTGTTGTGGTGTCTGTACAGTTGGAAAGATATGTTCGAAACTGTTAGCATCTGCACACAAAAAAATTATTCAATAAGTTCAAAGACATAGCATTTAATAGACATCAGTAGAGGGAACGACTTTTTACCTCTAGACTTATTGGCTCTATTGAATCCAAAAGAGAGACATTGGGAGGACAGTGATCCAATGCATCTAAAAGCCTTCTAATACAACTGCAATATGTATAATTTAGTTAGTATGATATCAAAATAATGAAGTTTTAAGTTCAAAAAGCACACACAGCACTTACAATTTCAGCTCTCTGTGTGTGTTTTTAAGAGAGTTGAATAGAAAGCATTGCTTTTGCTGGATGTCAATAGAAACAAAACTCCAGTGGTCACTACATAAGGAAAAAAGCATAAGGAAATCAAAGGCTACAAGAGTTCCCAATCCTGCTATGGTATGGAAGAAGTAGTCACCCACATACCTGCTATGGTATGGAAGTAGCAAAACATCAATTACTTCAAAATTGCAGTGTTTGAACTGTTTGAACCAGCTGGAAATACTAATGGGAGTCTCCTTTGCATCTCTTAATTTAGAAGAAATGGCAGGATCAATAATATGGACTGTATGCTGTACAGAGGGGTGAAGCCAGCTTCTCATCATGCTGCATAGGACCAAAAAATAATTAGGGTAGGTTATAAAGGAGGTACAAGGAGGATTGATTTGCAAAAAATGTAAAATAATAGACACTTACTAGAGCATTGCAAGAATGATAGTATCTGAGCAATACTCATTCTTATGAGCCAATGCTGCTAAGCATTGTTTTGTCAAGTCAAAATCATTCACTGAAACTTCATCCTCAATATGGACAACTACATTAGGGCCCAGCTCCTACAACCTTCTATGTATCTACAGCTCCTTCTTTCCAGTCTCCACATCTATAACAGATTTTGTTTCTTTTATTTGCTGCTTCAGTGACTCCTCATAAGCAACCTTCCCTCTGGTGTTCTTTGAGTGCGTTACCTCAACAACCTTTACCTCATCTACCTTCAACTTCCTTGTAGGTGGAATTAGCAATATGTCTCTCATCTTTATGTCCTGCCATTCCATAGGATGAACAAGCTTGTCATACCTCCATCTCACTATGGACAAAGTGTTGAAGTCTTTAGCCATCAAAGTCACCCTGTGAGCATGGGCTGCTACCAGCATTGCATCTTCAAAATATTTTTCCAAGTAATCCTCTGCCATTTCCTGTAAGGAAAGAATGGCAGTTCTATTCCACCTGAACCCAAGGTTCCAACTATCACAAATGTCTCTCACCAGTCTTTGAAAAGGTGCCTTGGGTATTGCAAAGCCTATAGCTTTCTGTTGCCTCCTGATCTCCCTTAGCACACCTGCACCATGATTCAATCTTTTGGCCTTTTGCTTGAGTAGGCTCATTGGCTTACCCTTCCTGCCATGTGCAGCTCTTCCCTTTGGAGGCACACTAAATTTCTTGGTACCTACCCCAGCTGCTGTTGCTGCAAGCCCTGGCCCTTTGCCAACTTTCCTTGCAGTTGACTTGGTTCTTGCCATCACTCTGAAAAATTGCATACAAAGGATTGGAAAGAGATTACAGACATGGAGAACATGTTTTGACAAAAAAAAGGCAATCATAGGGGTGGATGAAGCAATATAGAGAAATTTGCAATAAAATGCGATACAAGGAGTTTGAAATTCCAAACAGGTCCAAATCGCGTTTTCCTGCAAATTCCTGAAATGACATGCTGGTGCATTCCTACAGTGATTTCTCTGTCTCTACAACTAAATACAGTATGAATGGAGTTTATGCAAGAAGATTACAGCCATGGATAGCTATGGAAGTCACAAAACTAGAATGACAGGGGTTGATGAAGCAATATTTCAATATTTGCAACAAAACGTGATTTCAGCTGTTTGAAATTCCTAAGGCCTTCTCCTCACGTTTTCTTGCAAATTCATGAGGCAGCATGCTGGAATATGCCTTCAGTCATTTGAAGGTGTTTGCATAACCATGCAGGATGGATTGAGTCTATGGAAGGCAAGAAGTGTGCACAAACTGAAGGAAGAACCCATAAGTACAGTTTTACCCTCACATGCAAATATCACACTTGAAGATCTGCATTCCTACAGTGATTTCTCTGTCTTGACTTGAGTCTATGCATTTCCATGCAGGATGGATTGTTTCTATTGTAGGCAAGAAGATTGTAGAGACTAAGGGGAGAACCCATTGTTACTGACCTAAAATCTATCTGTGGATGTGCTGTGCTGCTGATGAGTAACCTGTGCTGCTGGACAGGATGCTGATGTTGCAGAGTATGGAGGTAGGGAGGCAAGAGAGCAGAGACTGGAGGGCAAGAGGTCTGAAACAGGATACCACAAATAAGTGCAAATACAAATAAGGCATCTTTTAAATCCCACACGTGTGGAATGTAGTCATTTTTCACACGTGTGGATGGGACCCAGATCTCTTGGAGTTTGAAATTTGGAGGAAATTTGGCACGTGTGAAAGGTACACTTTATGCCTTGGAACTTGTGCCATTCATGATTTCATAATCAATTCCACAACCACTCTTCCCTCCCCTGCCTCCCAATCTTTCATCCCTGCCATGACCCTCGCATCTTCCATTTCCTTCTCTCTGATCCTTTCCTACCTAGCACACTCCATCCAGACTACTACCACTGCCAGATCTCCAGGTTACCTCTCGGTTACCTAGAGTGCAGAGTTCAAGCTAGTGAAAGAGCAGGAGATTTACCAATGCAACTCCAACAGCATGGAAAAGGAAAAAAAGGTCAGAATTCTAGATTGGTTTCAATGTTTTTTAACATATATTTCTTCCATCCATCGGATTTTTGATGTCCAAATGTCTTCACTCAGCTCCACCCTTCTTGTTACATTTTCAATTTATACTGTCCAAGAATGTGGTAAATCACCCAGGAATTTGATTGGAGATGGATATGAATAGTAACTAGAAATTTGCAACAAAATGCGAGGAGAGTGGTTTATAAATCTCTAAATAGCCCATATCGCATTTTGCTGCAAATTCCTGTTGTTGACACATTCCTCATGAAAAGTTTCACTCAGCTCCAGCATTTCTCTTGCATATGAGATCATAGTGTCCAGGAATCACTGAGATGAACCTAGTGTTTGATTTGACATGCACATGAACAGAACTGGAGAATTTGCAACAAAATGCGAGGAGAGTGGTTTATAATTCTCTAAATAGCCCATATCGCATTTTGCTGCAAATTCATGTTGTTGACACATTCCTCATGAAAAGTTAAATTAGAAAAAAAGGGAGCTCATTTTGGGGCCTTTTAGAAGAGAGAGAAAATAGGCTCTCAACCAATCAGGAGTGGGCCAATGTAACGTTGAAAATTCAACAAAAGAAGATGAAAATAAGAAAAAGAAATAGTACTATATGTTCGTAGAAGCATGTCACATTAATGAGGTGATCTAATTTGAATCTTTTGAAAATTTATTTTTTGTGCAGAATTTGGTGATTCTGACACCGCAGACGCATCCAAAATGGCCCAAAACTCAAAAAACGGCACTAGAAACGCTGGAATCGGACATCCGGAGGCCCCGAAACGGCCAAAAAAGGCTGAAAAGTGAGATTTGCAGCAAAACGCGATTTGGCACCTTTTGAGTATTGGTGCTGGATCAAGGAAAAATACCAAAAAAGTGCATGTGTCCAGAGTTTTTCCTATAATCTCCATGCTTATCGACACCCTGCAGTCACTGCAGGACAGCAAATTCAAGAGCAAACAGGAAGGCCAGATTTCTAGCCTCCAAGCAGGCACCCATTCAATCAAGGTACTTTTACCAATCATGTTTTGTCTGGTATAATGCCAAATCGCAGCTTTCAATTTGCTTTCTCGACACATGACATTGCAGGAAAAACTCTGGACACATGCACTTTTTTGGTAGGGGCCTCCGGATTTCCGATTCCAGCGTTTCCAATGCCGTTTTTGGGGTTTTGGGCCATTCCGGACACGTTTGCGGTGTCAGAATCACCAAATTCTGCACAGAAAAGTGCTGCTCTTATATGAACATTGAATGTAAAGCATGTGAAAGAATATATTTATTCCTTTTCACACTGACATTTCTCACGCAAGTATCCATATTTTCTTGCTTTTGTAGAGAGAGAAAAGAGAAAATAGTGAATTTCTTACAGGGCCCCAAAATGAGCTCCCTTTTTTCCTAATCTAAGTCACTGAGCATAAGCATTTCTCTTGCATATGAGATCATAGTGTCCAGGAATCACTGAGATGAACCTAGTGTTTGATTTGACATGCACATGAACAGAACTGGAGAATTTGCAACAAAATGCGAGGAGAGTGCTTTATATTTTCCAAATGGTCTCCCATCGCGTTTTGCTGCAAATTCCTGTGTCTGATTTGGTTCTCACTTCTACCTCATTAATTTGCTATCTTTAGCCCTGTGGAAATCTTCCTTGATGATGAGAAATGTTTTTGCTTTGGAACAGTTGGCTCCCAGGCCCCACCTTCTTTCAAGAGGAAGCTGGACTTTTCTGCTGCTATTATTAGACCACAGCAATCACCAGGTGAGTCATGAGATGTCATGAAGGAATTATCTGGTGATATCCAATGCATTCACTGATTGCATATGTCAGCATATAGAATTCATAGTATATAAGTTTTTGAATAGGCAAAAAGAAGAGACTGGAGCAGAGTGCTGATTCTTCCATCAAAAAACAAATGGAACCAGAAGAGGACAAGTCTCCAGATTTGCTCCTATTTGAGTTTCTTCACAAATGCAAGGCTCAGAGTAACTTCCATATATACCACAGTATTTTCAACATGGAGTTCACAATGAGCTCTGTACTGGAGCATCACAAAGATTTTCTTTCAGACTATTGGGATACCTTCAAAGAACTGACAGAGGCAGGAAGAATTGTGGAAGGAGAAAAGGTTTTTGTGCATATAAATCATATTGTCTCCAATGAAAGGCTGAGGTACCATGTGAACAGAAGATTTGATAGCCTGCCTGATCAATATAAATTCAACTGTACTTTGCACACTAGAAAGTGCAGAGTGCTTGAGGAAACCATGGCATTTCTTATGTACATTGTCTTCAATCAGGAGTCTTTGGATGAACAAGGGCAGGAGATTGAAGAAGAAGACACATCTGAAGCAGAGGAAAAGGAGGATGTTTCTTTGGTCACAGAAATGGCAGAGCAAGAAGAAGATATCAACCTTCAGGATGAGTGGCTGCAAGTGGCTGCTCTTGACCTTGTTCAACTGAGGACAAAAACTCTGAGGGGAGCAGAGCCAGTTGAAGATTTCGATGTTCAGAGCAGCAACTATGCAGTGCCCATGCTTCCAAGTGTCTTGATTGGTGGAAAAGATTATGTTTTCCTCCATGATATAGAGTGTATGTTCAATTTGAGGGAGGACTATGCCATTTCCCTTATTGCCCAGGCTTCAAGGCTTGACAAGGAGGTGGGCATAGAGGATGACCATTCACTACTGGCTTTGGAAACAATTTTTGATCCTGTAGAGGCCCTTACATTTTGTTTCAAAGAGGCTGAAAAGTTCCAAGAGCCAGATGAAGCTGCCTTCCAGCTCACACAGGAAGCTATGAATCTCTCAGCACTATACACAGAAAAGCCTAAAGAAGAGGCTGGACAAGAGGGGAGAGGGATAAATCTTTGGAAATATGAAGTACTTGTTGCTGATGAAAATGAGAAGGTACTTCAAATCAAATACTTTGACTTCTGCTTAACTTTGTTTTTGTAGGTTGTGTATTGTCTCACTCCAATCTTTTAATATGTGGCAACTACAAATTGAGGATGACACATTCCTCCAGAGATCAAGTGGAAGTAGGCCGGTTGGGTTTCGCAAAATGTCAGGCCTAGCTCATTATATTCATGATCTAGGCAGTGCCAAGATCTTGATTTACCATAGGCAGTTGAGCAACAATGGAGAAGCCATTGTTTACTTCTTAAAATGTTTGTCCAGGGCTTTAGGTGGACATGTTCTTTCATGGCAAAAGGAAAAGATCATTTTGATAGAGAGGTTGTCTGCCATAGATATATTTGGAGATTATGTGAATAAGCAGGCTCTAGGGCCGCTTACTTTTTGTCTTACACTTCTTATGCATTAGCATGTGGTGTTAAGGAGCCCAAATGTCTGGAGGGCTATGGAAAACACCAGCTCATAAGGTTTCGAGAGCCACCCATGATTGCATCAGGCCACACAGTCTAAGAAGAGGAACAGGTGGAGATAGCTGAAGAAAAGGATACCCCTCCCAGACAAGCAACAGAGGCAAGCATTGATAAACAGACAGTCGACATCAAGCCAATAAAGAAAAAGACTCCAATCAAGATCAAAAAGAGAGTTCCGATCGGCAGGCTCTAGGAGAAATAGGATTTAGTCATCAAATATAGCACAAACATTATATTAAATTTGAACTGATTTGTACAAAGTCTTTGATATCTGGTATGATCTTGTATAAATGAACAATAAGTTGAAGATTTTACATAGAGTGGTGTCGTTAAATATTAAACAAACAATATATTGAAATTGTGAACAAATTGTATTAAGTTTAGATCATATGTTTCACAAAAGAAATACTTTTCATGCATAACACCAAGAGTCACTTGTTCAACAAAAAAAATTATAAGTTACAAATGAGTCCTATTCATGTTTACTTGTCCATTTATGGTTTCTAAATATCTTTGATTCCCTCCATTGTCTATGTCTCTCTGCTGCAATTGAATTGTCTAGAGCTTGTCTTTGTCTTTGCTTTTGGGCTAGAAGAAAAGCAAGCTTGATTTTGGAGCTAGCAACTTTTCTTTTAGCATGCAGCCTCTGTAGTATGCCTCGGTAAACCATTGGAAGACTTCCTTCAGACTATTTGCCTTCTAACTCCCTCCATAGTGTTGTGTGTGTCTGAAAAATGCATTACGTGCCATGTAGTGAGAGTTCTCCATGCCTTGGGTAGACCAAATTGCTGGGCATCCATACTTTTTGACAAAATAGGGAAGGTGGTTGTATATGATATGCTGTAAGACATAAGAATGCATAGTAAGTAATAAAAAAAAGAGGATCACACTTAAGTAAAAGAAAAAGACAGAACCTTACCATGTAGTGAGTTATATTGCAGGCTGTCCACGCGTCTTTCATTGACTTCCCAAAATGTTTAATTGCCTCCTCAAAGTTCTTGTAATCACTCTTTGTCCATGTTACTTTGTCACAGAACATGAAGAGTTGATCAAGAGACCTCCACACCTCTGCCTTCCTATTTCGTGCTTCCCCATCTGCCTCATGATCTTTCACAGCATTATGGACTTACTTCCACAATCCATAATTAATCTTTGAAACTGTTCTACCTTGCCTTACTTGCTTACTGTGTTTGGGTCGAGACAAGAATCTTCTTGCCTTAACACCACCAATAGAGGGCTTGATTGGTACCTCCTTGCCATTGGTAGACTTTTTAAAATCCTTTGTGATTTGAACATCTCCTCCATGCAGACCTATATCGGATAACACTTTTTCCAATGCTTGAAGAGCATCCTTTCTATTTTTTTCGGGACGGAGTTTCCAAGCAAATCCTATATATAAAAATACCAATTTCTCAATAATTCGACATAGACCATGCAATGTGCAGATGTGAACATTACATAGTGGAATGTCCAGAATGGCCTTGAAGTCAGGGTCAACTTTATCTCTATTAGGTGCTCTCTTCCACCATTTTGAATCCATTACTTGAGCTGATTCTTTGCAATAAAGACAAGGAGACTTTGAGTTGCCTCCTTTACTAATGTTATACATGCACTTAAGTGTTTTAAGATCCCCGGCCATGTGCCACTCTACTTGAAAATCACCTTTTCCTGCAACATGGAGATTCTCGCCTTGCACTTGTCTTTTGATTATTCTTGGTATTTCCGTGTGGTGAAACACCCAATCTAGTGTTTCATGGTCTTCGGTCTTCACCTGCCAGATTATAGAAAACAAAAGTATTACTATAACAGATTTGAAAACAATGACCAAAATCAAGTATAAATTAAAAAATGATCATACCTGGAACGAGCCTAACCACCATATGTGTTTCTCTGACTGCACACTAAAATACTTCGAACTCGCTTCAGTCAATGATGTATCAATTGCTCCATTCATCAATGTAATAGTAACTCTTTCCATTTTCTTTCCCTTTACAACCTCACACTCATCCAGTTTGATAACAAATTTCAAAATGCCTTTGCACTCCTCAAATGTTATTCCATAAAACTCGACCATTCTTTTTTGAGGTTGTTGTAGATCTACAAATATATTGTTCCAAGGATCATACACAGTGGTTCCTTTAACACCATGAAATATTTCTTCAATATGGATATATTGCCCAATAAATTCATCTATACTTTCATTCAAATGACCTCTTATCCTCCACACGGTTGCTGGATTTGGCAGTAAAACTCGTTTAATCCTTTGATCTTTCAAAGTTGAGGATATCGCATGGAAAATCGAACTATATCCCTTCCTGCTAACTCCACTAACATCAAGAGCCTCTTGGATTATAGTGCCATCAACTTGATTATTGGATACAAAGTCCTCTACAACATTGCGTTTGACTGTTTTGTATTTTTTTTCCTCAATCAAACCTTTTGCTACACCGCAAGAAAGCAATCCTTTCATTTGTTTAACAGGAAGAAGGTTCGTGTCCATATTTTCTTTTGCAGGCTCCAATAATTTCCTGTAGTAACAACACAATATGCCTATATCATTCAGCACCTCCATTCTTGTTTTGCGACAATCGACGAAATAGATATAGTCTAGAAGAGAGCCTTTTTCAGTATACAAAATGATAAATTTCAATCTAACCTTGCTTCTTGAGTTCGTCGCTTGCATCCACCAGTCCCAGCCTTCAAATTTGCAATATTTTTAATCATCTTGCTATGTAGTCTGTCTCCAAGCACGGTTCTCTTCTTTCTTGCTCTTGTCAACTCTTTTTTACTCTTTGAATGCTCCTCAATTTCATTCTGCAACTGCTGCTCCAATTTTGCACGAATGGCTATCTCCTGCATCTTGACCCCCTTTTCTTGTAGGTACATCATTTTATACGTTTCCGCAAATGCAGACTGCGCTGAAATATAACCAAGAAGTCCATTTTGTCCATCGCCGGCAAACCTTAGTAATGTGGTGGGATTGACAAATGGAGGTGTAGAGTTTTTTACTTGACATTTTGGATATATGCTTCCATCGCACCATAAGTCAATATGTTGAAGCCCTTCTCTTCTCATATTTTCCCGCTGTTGAGCATTCAGCACCGTATCCTTTCGTCTTTTTTGTGCTGGAGCATATTGTTCTTCTAAGTCGATGTGAAGATGGTGTAATCGCTTCTTCTGAGATAGTGACTCACTAGTATCGGCCATTTTTTGTGCTTCTGAGGTTGCGAAGTTTGTTTTTCAATCTCATAGTCATTTTGTAACATGAATCGTGGAAGTGTGGTGGTATCCATGTGAATATTTTGAAAACTTGCAATCACCAAGTTCAGTGATGGATTCTTTATGAAAGGCCTGCACACGTCGGCAAAAGAGATGCGGAATCTTTGGTAAACAAAAAAAAATCTAAGGAGATATTTAATGCAAAATCGTGTTAGTCAGACAAAAGATTATCTTATTCCTTTTTGAATTGACAGTTCTGTAGTCCTTACTGACAGTTCTGAGCCATGTTTCCGTATTTTACTATTTTTGAGTTCTTTTAGGAGAGAAATAAATCAAAAAATAGTGAATTTCTTACAGGGCCCCAAAATGAGTTCCCTTTTTCCCTAATGGTAAGATTAGTAATGGAGGATAGTAGATGTATTGGATGACATGATTTGAAGAGTCGTAGATAGCTAGTGGGGTTTGAAGCTTAGAGTTTGCATAGACATCCATGATGCTTTGGGGTTTGTAGAGACATCCATGATGCGATTGCAGAGACATCCATTATGCGAGGAAGCGATGAGTAATCTCAAGAGAGTTGCATGCGAGGAAGGGGGTGGAGGTGCAAGCTTGGAGGAAAGATAGAGGTGCAAGGCATGTAGGGCATGGGGCGCCAACTCAATATGTAATATGTTACTACCCTCGTCCAAAATCCACAGTATGGGGGGACAAGGTCCATATATAATATGCATGTATTTCCTTAAAAGAATTCAAATATGCAAGGAAAAAATATGAAAATTTCACGTCCCCCCTCCCACAAAATATAAGGTATGTGCCTTGAAAAGTATACAAGATTTTAAGATTTAAACATATTTTTCATAATATGTGAGGCCCAAGGGGGGGGTTCTCTTGGATGAGGGGGGGTAGAACAAAAATAACACTAAAATATGAAAACCCATCTCCTTTCACATTAATGTAACTTTTTCATGTGTTATCCAAATTTCAAGGTGTAAAGACATATTTAAAGCTCTTTTAGTGTAGAACACAACCATGTTAATTTGACTAATTTCTACTCAGCTATTTCAAGGTGGTCAAGTTGTTGGTAAACTAAAAGGAAAGAGTAGAGTGGACACAAATTCTAAATACTTGCATATAGAATGAAGAAGAGTGAGGTCCTTATATAGGCACCCCTTACATGCTCACTGACATCACTGATGACTTTAGAGCTCCACAATCATCTCCTCAATCTGCTCCTAGATTCTCTCAATTATCTTATGTGGCTTACCACCACCTAACTGTGCTTATGGGCACCTAAGTATGCCTCTAGCACTCACACATAGAAACCAAGGTGTGCTTGAGGCATACACCTTGAGATATCCCAACAAACCCCCTCTCAAGGGAATGCCTCAGGCTATGTCAAGGATACAGCTAGCACAAGGTGTCTCATGCCATCTCATGGTGGTCATGGATCTATCAATGGCTAGGATCTCAAGCTAGCAAGGGTTCCCATGGGTGTAAGGTAAACAAAAGGGATACAAAAAGACCTTCCAATGGTTATCTCCCCTGCATGTACATGCACACAATGTCTGCACGAGGTACCATGGAGCAAAACACATACACATGGTCTACATCATAAGGTGACTAGAGGTGTTTACAAAAAAACACACAAGACACAATAGTTTATTTCATTCATTTTGGAGGACTATCCAGGCTGAGTACCTTGAATCAACATAAAAAAGAGAGATCTAGAGCATACATAGAGATGATTTAAAATGCATAATCTTCAAAGGATGCCTCATCTTGTGGAGGCACATAAACTAAAAGTAGATGATGATTCAAAAAGTATAATCTTCAAAAACTAAAAGTATGATGATTCAAAAAGTATGATCTTGTGGAGGCACATAAACTAAAAGTGGAGGATACATGGAGATGATTCAAAAAGCATAATCTTCAAAGGATGCCTCATCTTGTGGAGGCACATCAAGTGAAAGTAGATTGGCATTTTCTGTCTTTGAAGTTGCTTCCTTTTTGGCAACCATTATCTTGGCAATCTTCAACAAGGAAGCCATGTTGTCATTTTCTTCCTTTGTAGCATAACAAGACATTGCTTTATGTTTTGGCTTTTCACATATTTTGCATAAGTAAGCCATGAGACGGTCTAACCCAGGAATTGGGCAGTGTCTTCTCTCTTATAAGGCTAGAATAACAATTGAAAAGCTTCATAATATAAGCATTTTTTACTGTAGCAAAGTCTTGTGACCAAATTTCAATCAATGATGCTCTCACTTATATGCTTCACAGAGGTGGCTAAATGAAAGCTTTCCAATCAAAACCAGGTATAGCAACTCAAAGTAAAGCACAGAAGGTCCACTAAGGAGAAAGGGCGCAAAATCACGTCAGGGCACCATAGCTTGTCTCTCCATTTTCGACTGGTTTTTCTCTGTTTTCAGCTTGAATATGCAGCCATTTCTGCTCAGATTTCAGCACAGGATAGCTCTAGGTATGGACAAGCTCCCTCTGAAAGGAATTAGAGAAGCATGGAGCATTCTGAGAGAAAACGTAGGAAGAAGGGTCGACGATCTGCGTGAAATGGCGACGAACAGAGGCAGTGATTCTTCAATTCCTTACAGCCAGGGGTTCGCCCCTTCGAGGTGTGTCTCCAACAAGAAGGGCATGGAGAATGGCAAAGAAACGGAGGAGAACAGGCTTAAGCAAGTTTTGGGAAGAAGAGGAAGAGATGGTGAAGAAGAAGGTGGAGAAGAAGATGATGATGTGGCAGAAATGGAATCAAGGGGGATCAAATGGCTCTGATACCATGTTGGTAAACTGAAAGGAAAGAGTAGAGTGGACACAAATTCAAAATACTTGCATATAGAATGAAGAAGAGTGAGGTCCTTATGTAGGAACCCCTTACATGCTCACTGGCATCACTGATGACTTCAGAGCTCCACAATCATCTCCTCAATCTGCTCCTAGATTCTCTCAGTCATCCTATGTGGCTTACCACCACCTAATTGTGCTTATGGGCACCTAAGTGTGCCTCTAGCACTCACACATAGAAACCAAGGTGTGCCTGAGGCATACACCTTGAGATATCCCAACACAAGTTTGATAACAAAACACTAGATCTACTCATATAGTAGCCGTTTACAATCATCAACTAAGGTATTAAGGTATGTTGATAGCTTCTTTGCATCAAAGGAGGGAGTTTCTTAAGTTCTTTTTTCTTGATGAAGACTCTTTGGCTTATGCTTCTTCTTCTACTTTGCTGATGTTCTTCTTCTAGTTGTTGGCTTGTTGTGGGACTCTATCTTTTGGTCTTTCCATTTTGGCTTCACTCAGGAGTGCATGGCTGAGAGGCAATGCCATCTATTGTATGAGTTTTACAGTAATCAAAATTTTGATTCTCCATATTATTGGCTTTTCTCTCTTGCATACGAGATCCTGTTATCTGTTGAGCACAGACGTATTGTTTTCTCAATAGATAACAGGATCTCGTATGCAAGAGAGAAAAGCCGATAGTATGAAGAATCAAAAATTTTCAGGTCATTTTTCAGTCTCCAAAAACATTTTTCAGTCCAGGTGTTGGACCGAGTGATTGGGACCACAGTTTCCAAAACCATCTCTCCCATTGTGTTCCAAATGCCTAAAACCCCCTACCTGTCATTCTTGCGTGATTTGGTGGAGTATTTTTAGAGTTATAGATCTCTATCTATTTGATTTCGTCTCTCTGTTATGCAATTTTCATTCTAAGGTTTTGAAACCTTAGATTTATGCCACATGGAAGTGGATAAGTGTTGATTCCCATTTCTAACTCATCGGTTGGGATTTTGGAGTTGCAACAGAAGAGAGATATTTGCAGATTGTCTTGTTGAGTCCGATTATGCAATGGTGCCCATGTTTTTAGGCATCTCAGGTTCCATTTTTAGTAGCAGTCAGTGCCGTGGGACCATAATTTCTTGAGCATACCTTATGCAGATCACTATGGTTGCGGTTTAAGCCATGTGCACTCATTCATGGTGTGCATTAGGTTGCAGTGGATGATTTATAGGCCATTTGGATGCATTGCAATCCTTATTGGATGCGCTGATAGGCCCAGATTGCCTTGTAGGATGCTATTTTTTTATGGACACTTTGCATATGGATGCTATTTTATGCTGAGGGACAGCTTTGACACATTGTAGTTGATGCACTGATAGTGTTATGCTCTCTTGGATGAGATATTGTTGATGCATATGCCCATGGATGGTGTTTATGCTTGAGCCATTTGGCAGTTATTGGCATTTTGGATTGCCATTGCAGTTGGCAGTTTCTTTTGGGCCAGATTTGCTCATATGGATGCATAGTACATGTACATGAGTCAGCTATATCTTTTGATGCTTTGAGCTTTGAGTTTTGGTGATATTTCACTTTATTGTGGCATACACATTTGGGTGCACCTAGTATTTGGTGTGATTCTCTCTTGTAGGCACTAACATTTGGGATTTTGCTTTATTTGCACCATGACATCCTCTTCCATGTCTGAAAAGGAGTTTTTCAGCATTATAAAGATAATAGCTGGATGACAGCTATCTTTATGTACTCTAGTTAGTGGCTCAGTTAGTATGCCACCTACGTTAGCTGAGCTTGGTTTGAGACCCACATATAGGGTTCACCTATTCTTTTGTACTAAGAGAGTTCTTTTGGCTTTCACAACTAAGAAGAGGAAAATTGTTTTCAGCCTCCATCTTTGTGTGTATTCCCCCATTGTGTATGTGAGAAAGCTGCAAGTAGGACTCCTTCTTCTCTCCCACTCTCTTCACATGGTATCAGAGCTTGATTCATGGTAAGGAGCTCAAGAAACCAAACCAAGTTCGCGGTGTCTTGATAAGAGGATCAGTGTTGTTGTCCTTTTTCGAGTTTGGGAGCAAATCTCTGCTGGTAGCATAGTTAGAAAGTGCAAGAGTGCACTGTCTCAGATTGGGACGCCCTTCGCGGTGCGGCGAGAATTCAGCCACCACCACAAATCCTAAATGCATTGCAAGCTATAGAATCATACTGTATTATTGGAAAATGTCCATCAAATTATAAAGTCCAACTTAAGGAGACATTTTCAAATTATAAAGTCCAACTGAGTGAAGCAGTCATAAGAAAATAGAACCTTTGAATCCAACTAAATGTAACATTTTCAAATTATAAATTCCAGCTGAGTGAAGCAATCATATCGAAGGATGAATAAATGGTGAATTATTATTTTCAAATTGAAGTTATATAGAAAAGCCAAATGTATAGTCAGTCCCTAAAGCTATATACCCAGGTAGTATACAACCAAGTTTTACTCTTCTACATTTCAAAAAGAGACCACCATCGAATCTAATTATGGATAAATACAAAGAATATTTACTACTTTTTTTTTCAAAGAAGACAATTTAGTACCTCAAGTTCTGTTGAAAAGCCGATTGTATTAGAGGGGTGGTCAGCCCCTAAAAAAGTCCCGGGTAATATATATCCTCTATATATCCAAGATTCCAAGAGATCAAGTCTAAGATCTTTTAAGGACTTTATATTTATGCAAGGATTCCAAGACAAGGGCTCGACACTTCACACAAAAAGGAGAAGTTTAGAAGTCCACTTTAGGAGAGAATCAATATCCCACATGCAATATTTGAATTTCCAAATAGGATATTCAAGTCTCATTTGGGCATTTGGAGGTTCTTTATGGAATTTGAAGTCCCACATGGGAGTTTTAGGGTCCCTTATGGGATTTGAAGTTCCACATAGGAGTTTCAGAGTCTCATATGAAATGTGATCCATGTCCTACAAGGGATTTAAAGTTTTAATGGTATTTTTAGTCTTATTGTGTATCTTCTTATATCAACCATCTTGCAATATTGAGCTCCTTTTGATTCATTTAGGCCATTTGGTCAAGCTCTAACCCCTTCTTTGTTTTTTGTGCACTAAAACATTCCCATATCTGTGTTTATTAGATACAAGAATGTGCAAAAATCATCTATGTGCTGTGACACACCCTCTATTAGAAGTCCCTATTGAGGATCATTTGTGTGCTGGGACACACCCTCTATTAGAAGTCCCTATTGAGGATATTGTAATTTACTAGGAGATATGAGTGAATTTTAGGGGATAACCCAACACCATGTGGAACACACTTTTGTAATCAACATAAGTAATATAGTAGTGGAAAAAACAGTCATATGGGCAGTTATAACTATTTGGACTGTTACAAAACATAGTCATGGTAATATGATAAGGATTAGACAGAAGTGTGACAACCTTCTCTCTTTACTAGTTGAATATTATGAGGAGAAGAGCAAGTTTTAATGTGGGCTATTGGAAGAAGAAATCTTTTTGCTTCTATCTTTCTCTATTGTATCAACTGTTACCTTAAATGATACATTTCTAACTTAATACACAGTCTCAACTATCTTCTGTTTTCTACATTGTCATGTTGCCTTGCATAGATAATATATCTTTTTGTTCTAGGTAAGTTTATCCCATAACACATTTGGTGATCCTGCCTTCGAATGAACTTGAATTACTTTGGTTGTGACAGACCAACTGACCAGCAGCTCAAAACGCGTTCTAACTCTAGTCTGACAAGCAACTATGCTACAAAACTCTTGAGTGGAAACAATGTGTGAAGATCTTCCAACATACAATAGCACCATCAAACATGCTCAGACAGAGGAGGAGTAGAAATACAAGACTCACCCATCTTTATCCAAACAAGGGTGATGGAAGGTGATTGAAGACATCACTACCAGCATATCCGACTAGTTTGGGTTTAGAACTTTCCATGGCAGCAAAGCATCCGATCGGGATTGTATGCAATACCATCCAGTCTAAAGCTGAGTAAAGTGACCTCTCTTAGATCGCAGTAGACCACGGCATTATTTTTCTTCAACGTCAAGACACTACGGAAAACTTGACAGAGTAGCACCAGTCTCTCATGGGAAGTCTCAAAATGAATGTCAGGCAAAGAGACTCTAAACATTCCAAAAATAGTATGAAGGATTCTGATTATGTTCCTAGCAACGTCAGCTCTTCATCAGATTCTATCCAAAGGTCAAAGTTCTAGGATTCGAAACTCAGAAGTGGATATTGAGAACAATTTGCTTGCAACGCGAGACACAACCTTGGTGGGGGGAGAGCATGTTAGATCAAATGAATGGATCTGATTATTTGAAAAGTGGAGGCCTTATTACCCATTTGGCATGCACACCACTTTTGACATTTATGTCACAAGGTACTTTCAGGTACCAAACCACAGGGTGTACCAAGGAGTGACACTTGCTCATGTCATGGATCTCCTAAACGACTACCTCAAGCACCCACCCCATGCATGATTTTTTAAAGTTAGTTTCAATAAGAAGCTAAAGTTTTATATTGCTATCAAAAGTTTGTATGCCTTAATAAAAATAAATGTTTCAAACATTTGCCAAGATTTGAAACTTTTATGTTAAAAAATTAAAGTTTTGCCAGGATTTACATTTTTTTCCTTTGAAATTCAAAAGAAATTAGGCTAAAAAGTACTCCATTCTTACAATATTGTGAAACTAAATAAATGAGATTGAAAAATTTAGGCAAGATTTTATATTAATATATAAGCATAGCTTTGAGAAAAACATCCTTGACCCACACTTCAATCCAGCGATGGCAAATGTAATGCCTTTTGACCGAAAGACATACCAACCTTTGTAGGCTTTGAGCTCTACTTAGATTGAAAAGGTGAGCTATTGGGTCATTTTTGGAGCACACTCCATAACGGCAATAAAGTTGTTGCAAGTGAGAGTGCTCTCAACGAAAGCATAACGCGAGAGAGAGAGAGAGAGAGAGAGAGAGAGAGAAGTTTTGGTGGATGCAGAGCACCCTAACCTTTTATGTCATCCATTATATATGTGTTTGATTATTGTACATAACTAGGGTTAAGGCACAATGTCCTTTAACCCCCACAACCTCCCACTTAAAGCCAATGTGCCTTTAAGGGAGAACAACTAGTGGACATACTATACAATGCCCATCAATACATGACTATACTCAAACCGTTGACTAGGTAGACTCTTCGTTAGCATATCTACATGGTTATCTTCTGTATGAACCTTGACAAGCTATATGCACTTATCCTCAAGTACCTCCTTGATGAAATGATACCTGACCTCAATGTGTTTGCTCTTTGCATGAAAAACCAGATTCCATTCTAGTTGGATAGCACTCATGAATCACTATGCAATGTTGGTACACCTGTAATAATCCCCAAATCTCTCGCTATCAGTAAGCATCACATAGTCTACTCCTAGAACAATCTCTCAGGTGGTCTAGACACTCTAGTTGATCTTCTTGAGGGCATTTTAGCTTGATGTCCCGCCCACATATCAGCCTCATTTAGCTCATTATTTCCACAAATAGATGATCCATTAGCTGCCCTTAATTGTGTACTAATGGAGTATTTGGTGGCACCGTTTCCTACACATTCGGTGCATGGAAAGCTTGTTGTCTATCAACATATGCAAGTGGAGTGGCCCCCCAAAATCCACATGTTTCAGTCTACTTCAAGAAGCAAGTTGTCCAACTTAAGCGTGCTATAGTCATAGCCCCTATTCGGAAGGAGTGAGTTCTCTAGCTTAATGTCCCTATTTATATTGCCTTTTCATGACAAAATAAGAGTTCTTGCAATGCAACACTAATAGCTTGATCGGCTTGAATCTTGGTCAACTTCTCTTGCTTGTTCAGAATGCCATACAGGTCCCCAACTTCACACAGCTCGAAGCTCAATGAACAAAAAAATCATCTTCAAAATAATGTTGGATTGAGATTATGTTTGCGTTAGCTTTAGTTGTTCCATTAAAAGTCTCTCTATCCTTATAAAGGACACAACACTTCACCCTTATCAGTCAAACACATGTATTACAAACAAATTGCAGCCTTATCAGCTTATGTGTACAAAGTCTTGCAGTTCCATGAGTGTCCTCACATACCATATGCTATTGGAAAGTTTCTTCTATGAGATTGAATCAAGCATCATGGAGGCACAGACTAGTGGAAGCTTTTTAATGGCTTCTTTCTCATGTGGATTAAAGGGTTGCGATGCTTATATTTTGTGCTTGGATCTTGTTGTAAGGAAGTTGATCGCTTGTAGTCATATCATTAGAAGAACAAGTGTTTCATTGTATGTGCAAATTCTAGGGGAAGGTCATTGCTATGCATAAATATATATGTATTGTTTGAATTACTCTAATGACTTCTTGTTTAAAGTCATTGGATCATTGGAAAATCCCAATGGTTCTAACTAGCAGATGTGGCTTAAGAAGACGCCTACTTTAAGTTTCATGGACTAGGATGATCACGTAAACCTAGTGATCTTTCTAGAAGAACCAAGTCATATTGGCTAGGATGCTACATAGTATTAGCAGTTCAAACTAACTACCATTGTAGATCTATGTTGCTCTCAGATACATTGCTCATCTTGGATCGTCAATGACGGTCTTGATGCATTATGGACTTGCCACTTTCAAAAATGGCCAGTTGTAATATTGTCGATGGACGGTGGTCTTGAGCTCAAGGAGGGTTGATTGAGGTGTATCGATGATGCGTAAGTGTTTTTTGAACATAATCAATCATATTCTCCTAAGTGTAAGTGAACTTGGTAATGGCAAGGTTTTTTGTTTCCAACTTGGATAGAATCGTGAGGCTACCAAAGGAGATGTAGTGGACCAACTATAGTGGTTGTTGCTCCTCGCCTGTTTTGTTCGACGAGGGTGTTGAGAGTTGGAAGGGTTTCAACACAAAAAAGGCTAACCTACCATAAAAAGGTTCATGGGATGATTGATGATCTAAGATTGAGAGGAGCAAATGCTTATAGCTTTCACAAAAACTTGCCTAGATTACATGCAAGTTCAGGGTTAACCGACTCAAAGAAGAACTCCAACATTGTGTCACGAAGGTTGTTGACATGGGCAAACAAGATGTTGATAATAATGTAGAGTGCCAAATTTTCCTAGACTAGGGGCGTGGAGTTCATAGATGTCCAAGCACGTGTCATTCTCAAATCTCCATTAATTCTTGGATTATATTCTTGTGTCATCTTGCCTTTGTTTGTCAACAACAAGAGATGACTCATTGGAAGGATTGTGAATACCCAACAACTATTCTTCAATAGGGTTTAGTCACATATCTCAAGAACACAATGGCCTAGTTAGGTGTTATATTGGTTCTGCTTGTCATTGGAGCATTCTTTGCTAATGATATTGGACAGTATCCCTAGCTTTCATGGCTTTCATTACATATGTAGTGGTGAATATGTTGTCTACTATCTCTTTCATCTCAAATAAGATACCAACTGCTAGTATTTAAACTCTTTTAGAGAGTAGCTTGTTCTCAATCGCAAGGAGGAATCTATGCACGTACATATCTTGCTCCATTCTTTGTTTCTCTCCAATTTTATGGTAATGCATGCACTAATCAATCATTGCGCCCTAGATTCCAAATTACATTCATCTTGTTATTATGCAAGGATTAGTCTTTTTGACACAATTGGTCCCTCATGCCTCTTTGTGTATTTCAATAGCTAATGCTTCCACCTACCCAATGCAATTGGGTTCTCTCTTTACTCGATTCCTTTTGGCAATGGAGTGTAAAGCCTTGTCTATAGGCTTTAGGGGCAACTCAATTTCATGATGAGGATTAAGTTGAAAGGAGAATAAAGATCTCTTTCTTCAACTGGTGGAGCCTTGGTATGAATAAAAGAAGAGTTCCAACAATTGAAATGTGACCTTGTAAGCTACATGTCATCGACAATGTGACCTTCGAGCTTTTGGCTATGGACAAGTTGGAATTTTGGCATGATGATGCCCGGTTCCTACTCAAATTTACAATGCAACAAATTGTCAATAGATTTTGGGCATTCCCAAGAAGTAGGTGGTAATGTTAGGAGGTGGTAATTTTAGTAGGTGGTTATTTTCGTAGCAATGTAGGAACTATACCAAGTCGCCATTTTTGCTTTATGCCAAAATCTCATCGCCCAATGTTAGGGATGAATTTTTCTTTAAAATGTTGAATCTCATTGCCCAATGTCATGGATGACTCACATGTTGCTATAAATCGTGTTTTTGGGCATCATATGGAATTCAAAGACCATCAATGAGGTGAAAGAATGAGTGTCGTCATCACTTTTTGTCCTTAATTGCCCATTTTTGGCATGGCCTCTTGTAGCTATCAACCATTTTGACAGAGCTACTTTGCTAGATCTACACTCTGTTTTGGGCATTTGTAGCCACTAGTTGCCCTGCAAAATGAATCATTGTGTTGCCTAGATGGGCATTTCTTGCGATGAAAATGGGCATGTCTTGTCTATTATGTTGGCTAGTCTCGAGTGATGAGCAATCAATGGAGCATTGAATTCTTTGTTTGCAATGGAGCCTCTACAAAATCACACCCACCTCTGAAGCTTCAAGTCTTCCCAATTTCTTCTACACAAGCAAAATCCATGATTGGTTTTGCCAAAATTAGCAGCACTCCACCCACTCATCGTCTCTTCCATTGTAAAAGTAGACAAAATGAATAAGTGAAATGCTACCTCCCTATCTAATCTAGAATGAAGGATCGTCTTGCTACACAACTTGCAATAGGCTATGTCAAGAATCTGTGAGTGATAGAATACTTCTAATTCATTCAAAAAGCAATAAAGGCTTAGAGCCTAGGCAGATGATATCATAACCATTTTTCTCAGGAAGATAAGGATAGTGTTTCCTATCTGTTTGAGATAGTAAAGATTTTTTGTATAGCCTCTGATTCTTTATAGTTGGCACAAGTCCTTTGCTTTAAGAAGTGATCCTGATGACCCTCCTCAGTGGACTTTGGACTTTGGTTTGCAATGGATGAAGTGACATGAAATCATTAGGTACTTGCGTGTGTCAATTGGATTGGGTATTTTAGTGCGTCAACGATTTGAATGGTTTAAGAGTAAAATTCTACAAAAGTTGCTTCCATGGAGTGGGAAGCCCCTTGGCTGGAATGCTAGGCTCCTTACTTTATCGCACATTCTTTCAGCCTCTACAACATATATTTCATCAATTTGAAATTTATGAAAATGTCATTGGATGGAGATTGAAAAGCTATTTATAACATTTTTATGGGCTGGGATCTAATCAAGACTCCTAAATGCAAGTGTGGTTTGGGATTATCTGATGTGGTAGTCAAAAACCAGTCCTTGTTATATAAATGGATGCTCAGGTTATTTGAGAGCAATTATCCCTTGAAAGGAAAATCGAAAGCAATTATTTGAGAATTTGGGTTTAATGTCCTCTAGGCTCTTTTACCTTGAAAGGAAAATTGAAAGCTATTATCTTGGGTGACACTAATGGATTTACTTCCACGTCCCTCCCTATTTAAGCCCCCCTTCCCTCCATTATTATTTAATTGAAACTCTCCCCCTCCTCCCTTTATCCCTTAGTTTAATCATGGCCTTAACCTCTTCCTTTTCACCCCTCTTTCAATCTCCACAACCAATTAATTGAACATAGATTAGAAGTTGAGTAGGGCACATACAGCCCTCCCTTATATCATCTCTGAGGGGAAAACGTCCAAAATATTCTCTTCTAAGGGGAAAGTATCATCCAGGTTTCCCCTCTTTTGCCTCTCCTTGATGTAAGACCCTTAGGACCTATTCCCACTATGACTTATATTGTGCACTAGTTAAGGCTTTTAATGGAGTGTTCACGTAGTTTTGCATTCCCACTGGCAATTAAAGGTCTAGTTAACTTTAATCTCTTAACTGTTTATTAAAAATTCTTGTAAATTTGACCCTCTCAAAAGAGGTGCTTTAAGGACTCCTATGAAGAGAAATAAGTTGGAATATAGAATTTAATGGTGGTTAAGGAATGCCACTTTAAGCAAGATTCTTGCTTAAGAAATTTCACAATCAAGATAAACTTAGGCATCAATTTTATGTGAAAGGTCTT
This sequence comes from Dipteris shenzhenensis, assembly GCF_047967505.1. Lineage (NCBI taxonomy): Eukaryota > Viridiplantae > Streptophyta > Polypodiopsida > Gleicheniales > Dipteridaceae > Dipteris > Dipteris shenzhenensis. Next base: position 31,290,387 of record NC_141617.1, on the reverse strand, counting down.
GAAGAGCAGACTTTGGATTGGTTTAATAAACCATTTTGTAAGAAAAAAGCCTCAAAAGTTTTAGTGATGACCACTTACGGCATAACATAGTGGGATGCAGTCCCTTGTTAAGGCTTTATGTAACTTAACCGAATTGGTTATGTCAAGCTTAGTAATATCACCTATCTATAGGAAGGAAAAGACCCTTAGTAAGAGTGTGGTTAAATATATGTCAACACCTAAGTTTGACTGAAGAAAAAGTGGCTTTCTCTACAAACAAGTGCATGTAGGCATTGCCTCTAAGTGTGGTGGTAAAGCAAGCACTTTTGGGTGTAAATGTAAAAGCAAATGATTTTTAAAAGGGAGGGCGTTGGGTTATTAACAAAGGTAAATTTTTTAATGATGATTTCCATGAATGTTGATTTGAAAAATACAATTTAATTATTTTTTAAAAAATTACACATGGAAGTTCACAAAAGAGTTTCAATCCTTCACTATAGCACCACCGCTAAGTGTTAGTACAGACCAAGCTGGTTGCTGCCTCCTCTGTTCGCACCAAAACTTGCTCCACCAAGCCTCATAAATGCAATGGATGTATGGAAGATTCTAACATTTGCAGATGATTTCCATTAATGTCGATTTGAAACACAAAATTTAATTATTTTTTTAAAAATTACACGTGGAAATCCACATAAGAGTTTCAATTCTTCACTATAGCACCACCTCTAAGAGTGGGTTCAGACCAAAGTCTCAAAATCGAGCTGGTTACTGCCTCCCATGTTCACACCAAATTACTCCACCAAGCCTCATAAATGCGATGGACGTATGGAAGATTCTAACATTTGCGAATGATTTCCATAAATGTAGGTTTGAAACACACAATTTAATTTAATTTTTTAATTACACGTGGAAATTCGCAAAAGAGTTTCAAATCCTTCACTATAGCACCACCTCTAAGGGTGGGGTCAGACCAACCTCTCAAAATCAAGCTGGTTGCTGCCTCCCATGTTCACACCAACTTGCTCCACCAAGCCTCATAAATGCGATGGACGTATGGAAGATTCTAACATTTGCACTCCCACGACGAACATTCATTCATGGATTATCTTATTAGGGTGGGGCAAGCTGAAGTATTGGGTGAGGGTGCTACGAACTTTGTAGGTGCCAGACGCCTTTTGTAGCAAATAAGGGTGTGACCAATGAGCCAATGCCCTTTTTGTTGTTGCTTGCCTAAGGTCAGATTTACACCGGGTGGCAGCCATCCTTTGAAGTTGCGAGCAAGGTGGATGGCTGCTAGGTTTGTTGTTCACATCAGGCCGCAGCTATCATTTGACTCACAAGTTGATTGGACAACTGATTGGTCTGCAATGTGTGGGACAACCAGTCACAATCCATGCCTGTCTCTTGTTTGACCCCTACATGCCGCATGACTTTTTTGGGACAAGTTGTCCACAACATGTAAAGTGCATGCTGTTCATTGGTCCATGAAAGATGTCCGCCCTTCACATATCATTTCGAAGGATGGTTGCAACACTGTCTTCCCCCCTCGGCACCCCTTCCCACACACCCAGCCCCCACTCGCCCACCTATGGTCCTATCGAGGTGCACATCCACCTTGGATCGGTGGGCATGAGGTCCACAGTCGTGTTCAAGTCACGCACACCCCACACACGTACACCCAACCCCAAGCTAGGACATCGGGCCCGATTTGAGCCTGTGATATGGAATTAGAAGCCCAATGTCCAAGGAGGTCACCCATCCTAGTATTGTTCAAGCCCAAGCATGCTTAACTCCAGAGTTGTGATGGGATCTTGTGTATAAGCGCTAGCTTGAGGCAGTGCTAATAGACATTGCTACATCCCATTCGTTGAATCCCCCTTTTTCCCCCGGTCTATTGCAAAGTGAACTAGATACAGAATGTACAAGAACTTTATGGTAGCAGATTGCTAGACCGAAGCTTTGGCCCCATCATCATGCCACAAGATGCATTTTGAGCAAACAAAATTTCATTTTCTCCAGCAGAATATCCCACTATGACTTATATTGAGTAGTACTTAAGGCTTTTAATGGAGTGTTCATGTAAGTCTACATTCCCATTGGCAATTAGAGAATCTAGGTAAACTTTAATATCTTAATGGCTTGTAAAAAATGCTTGTAAATTTAATCCTCTCAAAAGAGTTACTTTAAGGACTTCTATGAAGAGAAAGAAGTTGGAATATAGAATTTAATGGTTAAGGAATGCCACTTTAAGTAAAATTCTTATTAAGAAAGTTCATGGTCAAGATAAACTTAAACATTAGTACTCATTTGAAAGGTCTTGAAAAGAAGAATCCATTGTGACCTTAACTTCAAAGAACGGACTTTGGATTGATGAATAAACCATTCTATATGAAAAAAACCCCAGAGAAGACCACTTACTGCATAACAAAGTTGGATGTAATTCCCTTGTCAAGGTTATTTTGTAACTTAACTGTATAATATCACCTAACTGTAGGAAGGAAAAAGCCCTTAGTTTAATAACAAGAGTGAGGTTAAATATATCAATGTGTAAATTTGATTGAAGAAAAGGTGGCTTTCTCTACAAACAAACTAGATTTGTGGCAGGCAGCCTTCCCGTCATGGAGCAACTTGAAATTGAACATGAATTCTAGTATTTTATCAAATTTTTTAAAGGAAAGAACGAACAAGGATAAATGTGAACATGAGACACGATATAGGGTCCGTTAGGACCCGATGCCCCCTGCAAATGTCAAGGGTGATGATTTATTATTGATTTTATGATGTCCAATATTTAGAACCTGATGTCCAACAAATACATGAATCAAGAGACATTTCAAGAGCTCATAAGTGATCCTCGTTGTTGCAATCTACACAAGATTGTCACATGGATTACAACCATATGAGTATAGGTATCGTCGTCCTTCAATCTTGCATCCAACTTGGCTTTTCTTGCTCCCTCACATCAAGAACATGCACGAAAGAGAGGAATCTTGTAAGAAATCGGATTGAAAACAAGCAATCTTGAATGAAGAAGCGATTGAAAATAGTTATATGATAATATATAATAAATAATTATTATAACCACACATAGTGTGAGCAGGGAGGTGGCACGCTTCCTTCCCCAAAGAGTTATAATCCTAGGGAACGAGCCCTTCCCCAGGTGTCGAGAATATGAATGCCGAGAATATAAACGCCAAGAATATAACAATCGAGAATATAAACACTTAGAATATAAGCACTGAGAATATAAATGCCGAGAATATAAGCGCCGAGTTTAAGTCGCATGAATGGATAAGATACTGGCATATTACCTGGATGTCAATAGCTGTAAAATCACCAAGCAAAATTCAAATTCTTGTCATCTTTTGGAATATAAAGCTCGCCTCAATGCCATGTCACTAGCTTCTGTAAACTCCTCCTTTATATATAGAGATGTATAAATGAATTGATAAGATACTGGCATATTACATGGATGTCAATAGTTGTAAAATCACCAAGAGAAATTCAAATTCTTGTTGTCTTTTGGAATATAAATCTTGCCTCAATGCCATGTCACCAGCTTCTATAAACTCCTCCTTTATATATAGAGATGTATAAATGATTATATCAAAATGCAGATGTATCGAAGATTCCCTTGGTTGAAAATTATGATTTTTTAAATTATTGAAAGTCGAAAAAGGAAAAGACCTAGCTATGAACTAAATTGGCAGTAGCAGGTTAGAGCAAATAATGTGTATGTCCCTTCTTGTGAGTACCTGAAAAGAAAAAAAAAGAAGAATTTAGAATATGCCAAAACAAAAGATGGTCCTTCCCCGTGCGCCAAGATTGAAAGCATCATGAATAGTAGTGCCAAGATCAAATATATAAAAGACTGACATATTACCTAAATATCAATGGGTGTATTTGTATTGCACATTGAGCATCTAAGTTCTTGTACGCAAGAACTTAGATGCTCGATGAGCAATACAAATACATGTAGTGTTGGAATCTAAAATAAAATTTCTTAGAATACGCTTACAATTTGATTTTAGTTCTACGCAAATTGATTTGCTTGTTTAGGAAATAGAATAAAAAATGCTTTACCTTAACATCCATTGTATTTAGTTTGAATTACAGAGATTGCAAATCACACAGATTGCCATCACACATCACAAGCATACTCAAGCATACGACCAAAAATATCAAGTGATAAAGTTGAAAATACCTCAGAATGCTCGCGTTTGGATATCACCACTTCAATGCTTGATAATGGACTCCACTCAATAGCTCCATAGGTTGTCCAACTTTGTTTATATAAGCTTTCATAAAGTAGTGAAATGCTTTTCAATGGTGAAAAAATGAAAAGCTTAAGTCTCAACCTCATCAAGAAAATTTTCATGGCCCCAATTCTTGATGCTCTCAATAATCTCTCCGAGATGCAGCAGCTTGAAGTGTCCCATAGTTAGTTACCTGTTAGCTAATTCCTAAGTTCAGTCTTCATACTTACCAGTTTGCAAACCCTGGCTATAGGATTAAGCTTCATTAGTCTCTTGTTGCATTGAAGCTAGCTGGCTTTGTCCTTGGTGCTGCTATGTTTCGGGTTTGCTTTATTCATCTTGTAGGTGTGCCTTTTTTGGTAGTTGAGCATAGGAAGCTTTAGCGCTGAGCTTGTTGCTGTGTGCTGTTATTACAAGCCGTAGATGGTCATTATAGGTGCAGGAGTCGTCGATCTGCTTTGGCTTGTCCCCACTGACCAAATAGTCTAAGACTTGTAGGCGCTAGTGTCTTTGGATATTTTTGAGACATTAGCAGTTTTAGTACGGGGAGGAGTTTGTTGAGTACCCTTTCTATGGTCAAGCCTTCAAGCTGGCCACATAGATGTTCAACAATGATGGAATTTGTGGGCGACCCATAAGTTTTAGGGTCCAAGCTGCTAATCGGTGGTGAAGGGGACCTCTAATTTGAGCTCATAATGAGATTACTAGGAGATGTACCCAATCTTGCACATTGCAAGTCTAAAATTGCATACGTCTCCAAACAATTTTACCTTTAGCTACTCGATCACCATCCTCCAAGATTAAAATTGGAAGCCCAAAGTCTAAAAGGAGGTGATCAATCCTAAGAGAGAGCTTTAAGTCTTGAGTTCTTGATGGGATCCGTTGTATTAGCGCTGGCTGAGGCAGTGCTAATAAACAGATTAACAGAAAGTTTACGGTAGCAGATTCTTCAATAATCATCATCATCATCATCATTATCATCATGCCCATTTTGAGCAAGACAACATTTTCCATTTTCTCCAGCAGAATCGGGCAGAAGATCGGCTCGCGGCAGTCGATTTGAGCACAGACTCCCGTTAAGCAACCATTTTTCATTCCTCCCATTCCGGAAGATCAGTCCTAGGGTTCCTGCACGCATTTGCAGATCTTTGAGCGGCAGAATCGCAATTCAGAAACCGTTTCTGCTTTCAATTCTGGTTGCAAATTGTTGCAGAAGATCGGTGAAGAGCAAAGATCCGAAGAGCAGGAGAAGAATCGACAACAAAACACGCTTTGGATGAGGCTTTGATCGCCATCGACCTCGGCAATGGGTTCGTCTCGTCGGATCATGTGTTACCTCAGAGCTTGCCCTTCCATCCCTGCCTCTGGCGATGGATCCCTCCTCTCCCTTTGGTATCATCGATTAGCCCTCGCTTCTGCATTTCATCAGTACAGCACCAATGCCTCTCATGGGGGCCGGCTTCCATCAGCCAATTCCGGAACAGGTGCTCTTCCTCAGCCTCATCTTCGACGCGTATTCACCACAATTGCTACCAACAGCAGTGGCTCTCCGAAAGGACCCTGCTCTCCTCAGAAGCCCCGGCCTTGGCGGGGAGTGACGACCCAGTCTGGTCCTCAACAAGCCAGTACCGCTGCGGCTGCAGTGGGCGGGGCCGTTTTGGACGTACCCAACCCTCAGGATTGCATTGAGGTCTTTGTGGATGGGCACCCGGTACAAATTCCCAAGGGCATGACCGTGTTTCAAGCTTGCGAAGTTGCGGGTGTTGACATTCCCAGGTTCTGCTACCATCCTCGTCTCTCGATTGCTGGAAACTGTCGAATGTGTCTTGTGGAAGTGGAGAAGACGCCCAAACCTGTGGCATCATGCGCAATGCCTGCAATGCCAGGTGACATTTTTGACATCTGCGTATTATGCACATGCATGATTCCAAGCGATGAAGTTTACTGCAAGTTCGTTCCCATTCCGAGTAGAAACTTATCTCTGGGTTTTTCTCCATAGGTATGAAAATAAAGACAGACACTCCGATGGTATTGAAAGCTAGAGAAGGCGTGATGGAATTCCTCTTAGCCAACCATCCATTAGACTGTCCAATTTGTGACCAGGGAGGGGAATGCGATTTACAAGACCAGTCCATGGAATTTGGATCCGACAGAGGAAGATTTATTGAGACGAAGCGTACTGTTCTGGATAAAAATCTGGGGCCTCTTGTCAAAACAGTGATGACCCGCTGTATACAGTGCACCAGGTCCATCCAAAGCTAGCTAACCGCTGGTTCCATTTGTTTTAAGTCCTGTAAGATAGTCATCAAATTTGCCATTTTATTGCAAAGTGCTGGATTACAATTTTGTTGTGACTTCTAAACAATTGAAAATTGCCCATCAATATAATTGCTGCAGCACATCGGCACAGAAAAGTAGTTAGGCACTATATCTTTTGCTTATTAGTATTCACTAATGATTGTTAACAGGTGCGTGAGATTTGCAACTGAAATAGCTGGGATTCAAGATCTCGGTGTACTTGGGCGTGGTAGTAGTGAAGAGATTGGGACTTATGTGGAGAGAGCAATGGCAAGCGAGCTTTCTGGCAATGTCATAGACATTTGCCCAGTGGGAGCTCTAACATCAAAGCCATACGCATTTACTGCCCGGAGCTGGGAATTGAAGAGCACAGAGAGCATAGATGTGTCTGACGCAGTAGGCTCCAACATCCGAATTGATAGCAGGGGCCCTGAGGTCATGCGCATTTTGCCACGCTTGAATGAGGTTTGTACCTGATCTACAATGAATCCATTGAGCAACGACAAATATTTCCCTGACTCAAGAAAGTTTGAATTATTTCGTCTTGCTTGTCTGTAAAGGTAAAAGAAGTTAAAAAATTCAGTCTGCTCAGCTCCAGCTGTTGTACTATTGCTTGATCAATAGAGAGGGTGTAAAAGACTCGGAACTTGCACCTTGTATGTTTGTTGGAAACTCCGAAGTTGAATTATAATATAGCTTGGTCATAGCTCCAGCATTTGAATTATTGCTTGATCAACAGAGAGGGTATAAAGGACCTGGAACTTGCAGCCTATTATGTACTAGCATTTAAACTATTGCTTGATCAATAGAGAGGGTGTAAAAGACTCGGAACTTGCAGCTTATTATGTACTAGCAATCTTGTGCGTGTTTGTTGGAAACAACTGTATTTTAAAGCTGATTTGTTTGAATTGCACAGGACGTCAATGAAGAGTGGTTGTCAGACAAGGCACGCTTTTGTTACGATGGATTGAAACGGCAACGGCTGAATGAGCCAATGATCCGTGGCACAGGTGGACGGTTGGAACCTGCAAGTTGGTATCATGCCCTGCATGCTGTAGCAGAGGCTGCGAAAAAAGCGAAACCAGAGGAAATGGCTGGAATTGCTGGGAAGCTTTCAGATGCAGAAGCAATGATGGCTTTGAAAGATTTTCTGAACAAATTAGGATGTGAAAACATTATGTGTGAAGGGAATGGGTCAGAACCTGTTGCTGATATTCGTGGAGGTTATCTGCTCAATACCACCATTGCTGGGCTTGAGAAGGCAGATGTGTGCCTTTTAGTTGGTACACAGGTTAGTACCCAATCAATGTTTAATGTTTCAGATTTTTTCGTTTCAGACTTCTTTCAGGCTGATGCATGCTTATATGGTGCATAGATCTCTCTCTCTCTCTCTCTCTCTCTCTCTCTCTCTCCCCCCCCCCTCGCGCGAGCGCGCGCGCACCCCCCCCCCCCACACCAACACTCACTCTCACGCTGATCATCATCACATTATCATTATCATCTCTCTCTCTCTCTCTCTCTCTCTCTCTCTCACACACTCAGTTCTTGAGTTTCTTAGTATAGTACTCAGCAAGGGCCGCCTTGTATGCAATACTATTTGATTGTACTTTGTCTCATAGGCCTGTGAGGCCTCTTAAAGATGTTAATATGTCTTCTTTCTTCTCCCTCTATCTCTCCCTTGCTTTGCCTTATCCTCATTTATCTTCATTTATTAATTAATTCGTAGTTCTGAGGTTTGTAGGTCATTATCTTTGGGTTTTCATTTTTTTTTTTCTGTGAAAGCAGTTATAGGGATTATTTGAACCGATATCATTTGCTTGAGTGAAAACATAAGATAAGCTTTGGAGCACAATACCTGGTATTTGGAGGATGAGGGAATTGGTTGATCCTACACCTTGTAGCTATGTTCTCTTTTATTTTCTGTGTAGATTTTTGGACTTTCGAACAACAAAAAATCTAAAATTGTATGATTGGATATATTCTAATCTTACAAAGGTATATAGTATTGTGGGACCTACTTTTAAGAAAAATCTTAAACAGGGAGCAATGAGTTCACTTAGGAATTGTTTTGGAACTTGCTAGTCTATAGGCCTTATGCAGGATGGTTTTCACTCAAGGAGCTTTAAGGACAAGTGTCCTCGCTGTGGGAAAGCTTCTTTGATTTATCGCCTAAGTGTTTTTTTTCACAGAACTTTTGTAGATTATTTGCCCGCTTTTATGCTTTTGAGTTCAGGTAAGACCAACAATAAGCAAGCAGCATTTGACGCAAAGTGGTTGGTGTGGTGAGAGATGTATTCCATACAAGCAAAAGCAGCATACTTTCGGGCATTTGTCGTGGGCATCATCTGGTCATGGCATCCACCTGTTTGGCAGCAGGAGTTATGGACACAGGGCTGCCAGCCATGGAGCTCCAACAGGGCCAACTGTCCTACCTGGCAGCCATGCAGGCTGCCATGTGACATGTCATCCACGGGGGTCTGCAGTAGCATAGGAGGCAGCGTATGCCACTGGACAGCCAGCAGGACTGTGCCCGCTTCATGACGTGTGGCAGTCTGTAGCAGCACCAGGACCGGAGTCTACAGCCACCTGGGCCATGTGGACCCATGGGATGCAGCAGCTTGGGGCAGGAACATGGGGTGGAACTGCATAAGTTGGCCTATCGCAGGGCAGCTCAACCCAGTTCCATTTGGCCTAACTCCAGGGCCAGTTGACCTACAGCGGGGGGTGGAGTCGGCCTATAAAAAGCATCCGCCTTCTTCATTCTAGATCATCAGCAGCAACAGAATCCACAGCTTCAGTAGGAATGGTGCGTGTACCCATCATAACTGAGCTGTAAGGAGCAGGAGAGGAGGAGCCATCTGCCCACTGCATGCCTTCAGGAGGGCTTCTGCCCTTTACTTAGGCAGGCCTTTCAGTTGCCTAGAATGGTGACCTCGCCCTCGCTGACGGAATATCGGAAGCTTTCATCACAACAACATTGACAAAATTATAAGGGAAACCAAAATTTTTGGTTCTGTTCTCTCTTTCTCCATTTTGTTTTTATCATTCTCCATTTCTTTCTCTCTCTCTTTTACTTTCTTGATTTTCTATTTCGTTACATTCATGATATCCCTCCCTGGTGAGAGATACATGAAATACCATTCTGGACCAATGGTGGTTTGACTCCGAACAAGGCACTTGTGAAGCTTTTAGAAATCTGATAAATTTATTCATTCATTTTCCACATATGGGGGAAAAAGAAAACTTCTTCTTGTTGTGGTCCAGATTTCCTCTTGACAGGGTTTGTAAACTGCAACCCCAATCTGCTGCAAATACCTTGATTTGAGGTTTAATAGTCTACCTCTCCCAACCCATAGATCCACTTCCCTTTTGTCCTCATATGGGAGTTCATAGGTGGGTCAATTACCTTTCTAACCCCCCCTGTCACTGACTCAATATGGGCCAATCCCTATATGCCAAACAAGATGCTCCATCCGCTCACAACATAGAGCTTTGGTGAATACACAAAGATCGAGCTGGAAGACCTGAAGTTTAGAATCAAAAAGCTAGTGCTGAAGTTTTCAAGCTGAGATTTGACAAAGATAGATGTAAGTGCTAAAAGTTGAGAAAACAGCTTTATGCTTTGACTTTTTGTGGCTAAAATAAGAAAGATCATGACATCAGTTCTAAAAAGAAAAGATACACAAAGGTAGTAAGTGTTGAAGATTTTTGCTCTTGGATAGATTTGATAATCTTTACATCACAATAGGTGATTCTTTGTTTCAACAAATTATAGGAATCCCCATGTGCACTAATTGTGCCGTCTTTTTAGCAAACTTTTATCTTTTCATTATGAATTTGAGTTTATGCAACGTCTTATTTCTATCAATACTTGCCCTATCATTTTACATAAGCTTAGCCAAGTTAGGCGTTTTATAGATGATTTATTTATACCAGATGTTCTTGACTTTCAAGACTTTATGTACAAAGACGCTTGTGATTTTGGAGAAGGAATCTATCCTCGTGACTCTTGTGAACTGAACTGCACTTCAAGAGGGGATTCTTGTGTTTTCTTAGATCTTAGACTTTCTCAATCTACCATAGGATTAGAGGTTAATATATACGATAAACATGAACAACGTGAATATAGTGGTATACACATTATAAAAATGCCTCACATTGACTCAAACATTTTTGATTTGGCAAAATATGGAGTCATTTCTTTCCAATTCCATAGATTTTCCCGCCTTTGTATAGTGGTTTACACATTATAAAAATGCCTCGCATTGACTCAAACATTTCTGATTTGGCAAAATATGGAGTCATTTCTTCCCAATTCCATAGATTTTCCTGCCTTTGTATAACTAAGGAGTCTTTATCACTCAATGTAGTAATTTGTTCGCTTTACCATTACACAAGAGGTATAATCCAAGGAAAATAATGAAAAAAGTATGCACAATCTTAGATATGAACATAGTCACATGAAAACCCTTTTCGTCTTGTTCGGAACCTCGAAACACGAAACAGATGAAACGTTTCGAAACAGGACGAAACACTCTTAACGAAACCTTTGTTTTGCCCAAATCAAAATATACGTTTTTGCCCTGTTTTTTCTAGAATCCATATGCTATTAAGTTTTGACTCCATAAATACCAAATGTCCTAAAGCTAAAACTTGAGAAAGGAGATTGAACGCTTGAATTTAAAAATATTTGAATAATGTGTGTGTTTTGAATTTCCTTTTTAGGTATCTTGACTTGTATTTCTCTTTGTTCGCTCTAAACTTGAATATAACATATCTTATTTGCCCCTATCCTTATATACATTCAGTATCATCTTGAAACCTATCCGAACTTGAGAAAGGAGATTGAATTTAAATAAATTTAAAAATATGTTTGTGTTTTGAATTCCCTTTTTGGTGTCTTGACTCGTATCTCTCTTTCTTCACCTAACTTAAATATAACATATCTTATTCTCCCCTGTAAGGGTATATATTAAGTATCAATTCGAAACCTATTTGTTTCGTCTGAAAATTTGTAACGAAACAAAACGAAACTTGTCAAAACAACGAAATGATGAAACGGACGAAATGTTTCTTGTGACGTCGTTTATCTATGGTGTATCAGCGTCAGGCATGTTTAGAATGATTGAACATAAGCTGAAAACAAAAAGTGGGGAGCTGAAGAGCCCGTTTTTCTTTTAGTTTCAAAAGAGAGTTTGATTGAGTATGCTTGTGCTTTCTAAGTTAGGATTGTAATTTTGCCTCTTTGTAGGAAGCGATACATAAGTGTAAAGGGTCCATTTAGCTTTTAATGTTTTAAATAAGAGAGAGAGAGAGAGAGAGAGAGAGAGAGAGAGAGAATTCCAGTTTTTTGGAAGATTTTGTTTCTTGACTTGCTTGTTTATTTCCTTTCTTCTTTATTTCTTGCTTTCTTTCTCTTTTGTTTATTTGACATATTTTAGTAAGCACTGGGTTTGCCCAAGAGACTCTCTGGGTCTTTAGAAACCCAGTATAGCTGCTTATGCTTGGGCGCTGATGATGACATATGTGTTGCTTTGCTCGCTAAGTATGTCTTCCTTTTGTTTTTCATAAAAGTTTTTGTTTACCTCTTTTTTTTTTCTCCTCTCTTTCATTTTCACTTTTATTTTCTGTGTAGATTTTTTGTCTTTAGAACAACAAAAACTCTAAATTTGTTTGATTGGACTTATTCTAGTCTTACAAAGGTATATAAAATAAATTGGCAGCATTTTCTTTTGTAGGGTAGTAAGTCAACTCGATCAATTCGTCCACGACCGATCTTGCAACATTGGGTTCTTTGCGATGGCAATGTAACTTTGGTTGTCGCAGTAGATCTCTACCGCTTCCTCTTTTATAACCTCTAGGTCTTTGCGGATCCACCTAAGCCACGAGGACTCACACAATGCCATGTAGTTCTTGCCTCAGTAGATGAAAGAGTGACGGTTGGTTGCTTCTTACTAAGCTAGGTAATGACCTCTGACCTTGGTGAAGAATGATACCCAGTTGTGGAACGTTGAGTGTCTTTGCCACTGGCCCAATCAGGATCACAATACCTAAAGAAATCAATCCCTTGTGGGGTATGTGATTCCATGTCGTGAGGTACCTTTCAAGTACCGTAAACCTGCAAGCAAGCTTGCCATTTGATTCTCTCTTCCACTTGGAAGTGCTTTAGAATCTCGTGGCAGTACTTTTCCTAAGAGATGAAAGTCTTTTCTTCTTCTTGCCATAACTATTGTATCCCAAGAAGTAATGCAATAGACCAAGGTCAGTCATCTCAAACTCTTCCTGCAAGACAATTTTTTATGTTCCTTATCTTGTTGCTAGCATTTGGAATTGGATGCATGATTGCACTGATCCAATGTTTGAAATAAAATATTTCGTATGCGTATGGTACAGCCCAATCATATGTGACCTTTTTTTGGGGGAAAAATGGGCTCCCAAACCTTTACAAAATTGATTCTTGAGCAGATTTGTATGTTTTTGGGCGTCCTGTCAGGCAGCAGCGTCCCATCAGGCAGCAGGCAGCATGCTTGAGCACCAAACTATCCCACCAGGCAGTAGGCTGAGCACTGGAAGTCTCGAACTGTCACATCAGCCTTCAGGCTTGGACCTTGGTACTTCGTTGGAGTGCCATCAGGCAACAGCTTTTCCAACAGGCTTGAGCAGAGAGCCCTCAGCTGAGAGCTCTTAAAGTTCGTCGATTCCCTGCCTCTCTCTCCCTCTCTCTCCCTCTCTCTGAAGTTAGTCGCCCCCCCCTCTCTCTCTCTCTCTCTCTCTCTCTCTGAGTTAGTCGACCCCTCTTCTCTCGATATCTCTTTGAACTTTCCTGGATTCTCTTAAGTCTTTTTCGAGACTTAGCACAGCGACGCATCATAGACTTCTATGCATTTAAGTCATTTCCAAGACAGAGCGAAGTGGAGGAGGAGCTGGCTGATATGAGGGTAGTTTGGTGCAGCGGAGAGAGCCGACACGGCCCTATCGAGAGAGGGATGCAGAGACCACACTCGACACAGAGAGCGACTATAGTAAGTCCCGCCTATCTCATCTTTTCTCAGAAGAGATCGCCAGAGACGAGGAGTCACTCTAGACATAGCTCAGTGGGTTTAGAGATTGAGGAGACCACCCCCCCACCAAAGTGTCAGACAGCTCAATAAACGTAGATCCGAGATATTTTTACAGCTCACCGGAGAGCTACCACGGTGCCGGGCTTTGGCTTTTGAGTCCAGGCTCTGAGTTTGCATCTGTTTGTTTTTTATTTTTCTTGAGCTCTTGAGCTCATTAGCTGACACATCGCAGCACTCCTGGAACCTCTGATCTGCAAACAAACACAAGAACACACACAACGTGAGAAAACTGAGCAGGCTGCTCACCACCGCGACCTTTGGCATTATCGGTTTGGTCATTTACACATTGATGCTCTTCATCGTGCTTTCCGTGATCAGCTTGTCCTCGGCCTCCCTAACGTCGGCACTCGCCAAGGTCTCTGTCCCTCTATTGGGCAAACAACATCGCGAGCCGTTCGCTCATCATGCCTCTCGCCGTGCCACTGTTCCGCTTGGTCTTGTTCACCTCGACCTATGTGGCCCTATGCAGATTATGTCCCTTGGGGGAGCCTCGTACTACATGCTCCTTGTTGATGATTTCAGTCGCTACTCTTGGATCTATTTTCTTTCCCACAAGGATCTGGCTTTCAGTCGTTTCCAGACCTGGCTAGCCATGGTGGAAAAAGAATCCAATCACTCCCTCAAAATTCTTCGTGCTGATAAAGGTGGTGAATTCACCTCTCTCGAGTTTGATCGGTTCTTGAGTAGTCATGGTGTCAAACGGGAATTTGCCAACACAGGTACCCCTTCTGATAATGGTGTGGTTGAACGTAAACATCGTACCGGTGTTGAAATGGCTCGGACCATGCTCACTCACAGTCAACTCCCTCAGTCTCTTTGGGCCGAGGCCATGATGACCGCCATCCATACTCTTAACCGCTCTCCGACATCAGCAGTCCCAGGCATGACCCCTTATCAAGCTTACTATGGATCTAAGCCCGATGTTTCCCATTTTCGAGTATTTGGCTGTGATGCTTATGTTCATATTCCTAAATCTGATCGTGGAAAGCTTGATCCTAAGTCCCACAAGCTCTTGTTCGTAGGCTACAACTCCGTCTCCACTGGCTATCGCCTCTATGATCCTCGCTGCCGCATTATCTCCGTGAGCAGGGATGTTCTTTTCGACGAGCAGGTCCTTCCGACATCCTCCGACTCTCCTCCTGTTCTTGGAGATCCGTCCGATGCCCCGGAGCCCTCTCTCCCTCCACCTGCCTCGTCCCCCGGTACATCACCTCCTATTCTCTCTCCTCCGCCTCCTTCTCCGGCTCCACCCTCGTCTGCTCCTCCTTTGGAACCCCGCTCGGTACGTGTTCCGCGATGGCTCATTGATACTCTCCGCTCCTCCGGTCTTGAGGATCCCTACTCCGAACCACCCCCTGATGATGGGCCTCGTCGCTCTCATCGCCATCTCCCACCGTCCTCTTTTGATCCCCTTCATGTCAATTATGCCCTTATGTCTCGCATCCTCGCCACTCGTGAGCCCACTACCGTTCCTCAGGCTCTGGCCCAGCCTCATTGGAAACAGGCTATGGAAGCGGAAATTCATGCTCTTCTTCGGAACCACACCTGGGACCTTGTCCCTCGTCCCTCACATCGTTCCGTCATTGGTGTCCGGTGGATTTTCAAAACAAAATACGCCTCTGATGGTTCTGTCGACAAGTATAAAGCTTGGCTGGTGGCTAAAGGCTATGCCCAACGACCCGGCATCGACTATGGGGAGACCTTTGCACCTACCGCCCGGATGAGCACCATCCGCACGATCCTTGCTCTTGCCGCCCACCATCAGTGGCCCATCTTTCAAATGGACGTCAAATCTGCATTTTTGAATGGTGATCTTCATGAAGAGGTATATGTGGATCAGCCGCCCGGCTTCATTGATTCTCGTTCTCCTTTCATGGTCTGTCGCCTTCGCAAGGCTCTCTACGGTCTCAAGCAAGCTCCTCGGGCCTGGAATCAGCGTATTGATACCTTCTTCTGCCGCCAAGGACTTCTTCGCTCTCTGGCTGATCCCAATCTTTATCTTTTTCATGAAGGACAGCTTCATACCTTCATCATTCTTTATGTGGATGATTTAATCCTCACCGGGAGTCATACCAATCATATCCTTGCCATTAAAGTTGCTCTTCAAACTGAATTTGAGATGACGGATATGGGCCTTCTCCATTTTTTCTTGGGTCTTGAGATTTGGCAGACTAAGAGGGGGTATTTTGTCTCTCAGCAACGCTATGTTCAAGAGCTCCTCGAAACTTTCCACATGGCTGACTGTCGGCCCATCACCTCTCCCATGGATCCCAACGCTAAACTCTCTGCTTCTGGGTCCACTGCTTATCCTGATGCCTCCCTCTACCGCCAGCTTGTTGGATCTCTTCTTTGGCTACTTAACACTCGACTGGATCTCGGCTTCTCTGTCGGCACCCTCAGTACCTTCATGCAAACCCCTTCGCTTTCTCATTGGCAAGCTGCTCGACGTCTCCTCCGCTATCTTCAGGGGACCTCTACTTTCGGGCTCTTTTATGCTGCCGGTGGTTCCTCTCCTTCCCCGCTCACTCTTCGAGGTTGGAGTGACTCCGATTGGGCTGGCGACCCCGATTCTCGCCGCTCTACCACGGGCTATGTTTTCTCCTTTGGCTCTGCGGCTATCTCCTGGTCCAGTAAACGCCAACCCACGGTCGCCCTATCTTCCACCGAGGCTGAGTATCGGGCTATGTGTAGTGCCACCTGTGAGGCTGTGTGGCTTCGGCGCCTTCTTCTCGATTGTGGTTTTCAGCAATCCACTTCTACCACACTTTTTTGTGACAATCAAAGCTGTATTGCCCTTGCTCGCAATCCGGTTTTTCATGCTCGGACAAAACACATTGAAATTCAGTACCACTACACGCGAGAGAAGGTTCTTGACGGTACCATTGTGCTCCTCTTCAGCACCACTTCCGACGTCGCCGACATATTTACCAAATCTGTTTCTCCTCCCCTTCTCCAACGTCATACCAGCTCTCTGGGTCTTGTGCCACACCCTGGAGCTGAGAGGGGGTGTTGAGATTCCGCATCTCCAGGCGTGGCCAGCCGACCAGCCCCCATGCAGCAAGGGGGGCCAGAGGGGGTAGGCTGGCCGACCAGCTGGTCGGCCCAGTTGGCCTGACCGACCAGGCTGGTCGGTCCAGCCAGACTGGCCGACTCCCCCCCCTGGCCTGCCCTATAAAAGGGCCTCCTTTTCTTCATTTCCTCCATCACTTCTTGCAGCTCCTCAAGGCTCCAGCATACAGCCTGCTCCTGACCATTCCCTCAGAGCCCCCTCTCAGCTGCTCAGTTGGCTGCCCACACTCCCGCAGCAGATCTTGCCTCTTCAGGGCCCTTGCCTCCCCGCTCCAGGCCTCTGCCTCTTCGTTTCAGGCTTCTCCTGCCTCCGTGCTCTCAGGCTTCAGCTTTCTTGTGTTCCCCCCTTTTTCTCTGCTTCAGTTCAGCCTCTCCAGCAGCTCCTGTTTTCTATCTTATTCAAGATATCTTGTATTTCAGTTGCTGCCCTGGTTTAAGGGCTGATTTACAGCAGATCAGTGGTGGTACATTTTGTTATCTCTAGTGTTCTCTGTGTGGCTCTATAATTTCAGTTTGTTTGCATCTTCCGCTGCCATTTTAATACGGGCCCCAAGCACCAAAAATAGCGAAGACCTCTAATTGGTTCGTACCCTTGCCACTCAACCCGAGAATCAAGCCTGCCTAGCTCTAAGCCTCCCCAGGCTACTTGAGCTAGTCTTGTGTACCCAGTACACGTCGGATACCAATCTGTGCACATGACATACTTCCCCTCCTCTAAGAACTCACTCCTGAGTTCGCTAAAAAACCCGGGAATGTCCATTGGAGGTTCTGTAGTGTCTCCCATGTTGCATCCTCCTCAACACGATCCTTCCACTTGATCTTGTATTTCGTGATAGTTCTATTACGAATCTGTCTTTCACGAAATTCAAGAATACACTTAGGTTTGTGTGGAATAAAAGTCAAATCTGTAACTTCTATTATTTCTTGAGGAGAAACAAGTTGATCGTCCGCACCCAATACTTCTTTCAGTCTACTGACATGAAAGACTGGATGTACTTTAACATCAGGAGGCAATTCTAGTCGATATGCAACTGGTCCAATTCTTTTAATAACCGTGAATGGACCACAGTATTTGGGGGATAGTTTTGGAACCAAACCAGTACTTAGGCTCTTGGATTCCTTGGGAATTCGCAAAGCTGTTTGAAGTTCCAAAAGATATACATTCATTGTAGACTGTGCTGCTATATTATTAGGACACTTAATATGCTCACATGATGTTCACATGATGCCCCTTGTGCTGCTGGTGTGTGGTGATTGGGCACCTGCATTGAGTTGCATGCATGAGTTTATGAGAGGTCTGATGGGTTGGAGATAGCCAGTTTCAATTTACAGATGGTTATCAGGGGAAAGTTCGATGGCTATAAAGATTGTATTTGGTGAATTTAACTGCTGTACTGAAATGGAATTAGCTTGTTCCAAACATGAATTGATAGCTAGTAGAGGTAACCTAGTAATACAACATAAAGGAAGGAGACCCCCCTGAGGCTGCATTGCCATTGAGTTTGTCTATCTGGTTCTCTCTTGCATCCAGAAGATATTCAAGTCTCAAGAGGCTTACTACAGGTCACTGATATTGTAGAGGATGGTTTCACATCAAGAGTTTTTGATGCATTATTTGCTGCTGCTGTGGCTTAGATGGTTACCTTTCCCTCTGTCGGATGATGCCAAGTGCCACTATGGATACTTGAATTGGATTTAAACCTAATTTGTTTTGTTTTTCTCTACAAGTTCATTCTTGCTTATGTCACAGTTTTGAATCTGAATATCATAATGGCAGAAAGAGGGAACCAGAATAGGGAGGGTATCAGAGGACATATATATAATATGCCTTTTGGATTTTGATAATTAATTTTCTGACCTTAATTAATTTTGAGACAGTTGAGGAATGAGGCACCGTTGGTAAATGCAAGGTTGAGGAAAGCTGTGAGGAGTGGCCGTGCAAAAGTAGCTGCTATCGGTCCACCTGTAGACCTGACTTATGACCACAGTCATTTGGGTTTAGGAACAGAAACTTTGATTCAAGTTGCAGAGGGTCGTCATCCTTTTTGCACAGTGCTGGCAAAAGCAAAATACCCTGTTGTCATAGTTGGTGCCGGCATTTTCGAACGTCGCGATAAGGAGACTGCAATGGCAGCCGTGCAGACAATAGTGGAACAAGCCAGAGTGGTGAAAGATGATTGGAATGGTTTTAACGTGCTTCTATTAAATGCCAGTCATGCTGGTGGACTTGATCTTGGCTTGGTACCAGGGGTAGGGACTTCCACAGATTGGAAAAGGTCTCTAAAATTTCTTTACGTATTAGGGGCGGATGATGTTCCCCTGGATGATATTCCTGAGGATGCCTTTGTTGTTTATCAAGGGCATCATGGAGATCGTAACGTCTATCGTGCAAATGTCATCCTTCCTGGTGCAGCTTACAGTGAGAAGGAGGGAACTTATGCAAACACTGAGGGGCGCGTCCAGCAAACCAGTCCTGCAGTACCAACCATAGGTGATGCTCGAGATGATTGGAAAATACTGCGTGCTGTGTCTGAGGTTGCTGGAGTTAAGCTTCCTTATGATACAGTAAGTGGGCTTAGAGCCAGGATGCTAGCAGTTTCCCCCAATTTGTTCCGCGTTGATGATCTGGAGCCTTCGTCTATGAGATCTCATGAACTGACACCAGCAGTGTGTGGAGGGTTGGAATCATTACCATTCAAAAGTACCATTGAAAACTTCTACATGACCAATTCTATCTGTCGAGCTTCCAAGATAATGGCTCAGTGTACCGCTGCATTTTCTGGCGCAAAGGGCTAGAGCTTTGAGGATACTTTGATCCAGCCTAATGTGAAGGTTTCCTGGACACATGCATAGTTTCTTAATTTGCTGAATTTAAACCTGGGCTTTGAGCAGCATCTTTTTTTGAATGGATTTAAAGAGGTGGATAAAAGGATGGATTTAAAGAGGTGGATAAAAGGCCAGTTTATTCGAGTAATCATGCTTATCATTCCCTGCTTGATTTGATGGCTAGAATCGAATATTTGAAGTTTATAACCAATGTGATGCTGAAAGCACTATGCTTGGCAAGGGTGCAAGAAGAAATTGTGACATATAGAACTGGTTGTCCTTGATGTGTGATCATTATGGCAGGAAGAGCAGTATATGCTATGTGATTTAACTTTTGTAGTTCAGTTTCTAAATAACGCAGTTGTAAACTGAATTCAAAATCATGAAAAGGCATCATGGAGAAGATGTGGTATAAATAAAAAAGGAATTTATTTTGAGGGATTAAGAAGCTACTATGTTGAGCATGTGAGCTCATGAATACGTTTGAAAGAGATCGAAGAATTGCAAGTGTGGCTTCGCCTATGTGAAAAGCAGTTGATTGGTAAAGGTCTTTGTGAAGCGCAGGGTCTGAGAATAGTTGATTGGTGAAGTCTTAGTGAAAGGGCTAGTTTTTATCACTCACTATATGTGTGTAATTTCAGTTGAATGTTTGAATGACTAGATGTTGAGCATCAAATGTCACTGTATCTAGTTTGTTCAGGTATGTGTGGCTATAACAATCGACAGTGATACAAAAAACAAAAGTGGTGCAAGTGAAGCAGCAATTGTAGATGTTGCGAAGTACAGAAGATTTACTGACGAGATTAGCTAGAAGTTTATGATTGACAACCTTACTGATTGAATATTGATTATGGTATAAACGAGATTGTAATATTTGTTATGACAATTGGTTGAAGACTATTTTTCTGTTGACTTGTGCTGATAGAAGGTTGCTACTTAAGTTTTAGCTATAACATAAGCTGTGATACAGTCATGACATCAACTCCAATATCTTACAACAGTATATTCAGATGAAGATGATGTATATACATACGTAGATTTGTAATTACACAATTGTCTAGTGAAGGACTTCTAAGCTAATTATAAGTGGTCTTGGTTATATCCATCGAGTTTTTGTGGTATTTCGTACAACAAGCATATCTAATTCAAATTCCGTGATCCAGATTACACACCAAGTGGAACAAGCTCGTCTAAGTGGAACAAGCTCGTCTAACAGCTCACTCCACAGCAGTAGCAAATTATTCGAAGCTCGTGTTGAACTTAGCACGTTGATGATATCTACAATGACAAAGCAATTACTCAAAAGAACTCTTGCAACCAATATAGCAACAAGTGTGGTTGTTGTAGCCCAAAGAAGATTGAACTTCGACCCACTACCTACCAAAGCTCCAGCTCAAAATCCAGCTCCACCAAAAATGTAGAATCCATTAATGAAAGCAGAACCCGTTAGTGAAAGTAGCCAAGTTCATAGGAAGAAAAGGCCAAGACCCCGACATCCATGTTGGGCAGTTTGAGACAAGGTGGATAGCATGCGGCTTTGGCAGACTCCCAGACGACACCAAAAAGGAGCAATTTGCAGCAACCTTAAATGGGAAGGCAATGAATTGGTTTATGCAGTATGGAGTATCTCATTTTACCACGTATGATGAGTTAAAAACTGCATTTTTAAGTCATTTTTGGAAAGAAAAAAATGTAAGAAGATATCCTCAAGAATCTTTGGAACATGAGGCAGAAAGATCTCTTAGTGGAGGATTATACTGAGATGTTCTGAAATTTTAATAGAAGACTCACTGCAGCCCCGCAACCAAGTTACGAGCAATTGGGAGATTACTTCTACAAAGGAATAAACAAAGAATTAAGAACTGTAGTAGCTGGTAGCCTATCAGCTTGGTGGTGCTAATGACTTCAACAACGTGGTTGAGGTAGCCCAAAGGGCGGAAAGAAGACTTGGCACTAAGTCAAAGGCCAAAAAGCAAAAGAAAAAGACACATTCTGATCTCTTTTGTTCAATTTTTTCTCCATGATGCTCTCAATATAAATTGTTGTTAATGTGTATATAAACCAGTCATGCTTGTTCTTGTGGAATCTCTTTGTTCCCTTGATGGATTCCCCCCACATCTGCATGTCACCACCTTGAATGGCATGCACACCTCTGGCCTCAGTATGGCTGTGCTCTATGGATTCCTTAAGACACATTGATGAAGGAATAAGAATTTTCATAGCAGATTTATCTCATCTTGTTAGGAGGGGTGTATTCTAAGTCTTGCATTTGTACAATGTGCAATGTGCGATGTCATGGTCTTCGGCCCCTCGATCATTACCTCCATTGGCATAGACCTATTTAATACATAAAATCATGATAGAGGCACTCAACAATTGTTGTTGAGAGCCTTAGAGACCAAAACTCAGTCTTGTCACCAACCCAGCTTACTGCATTCGAATTTTTTGGGGAGCCAATGGAGAGCCGTGCACATTGCACAAATGCAAGACTCATAATATGCCCGCCCCAACAAGGCAACAATACTCTCCTAGGAAAATCCTTATGCCTTTGCTAATACCTCCAAGGAATCCATAGGGTACAGCCATATAGAGGCAGAGGTGTGCATGCCATTCAAGGGGGTGACATGAAGATTTGGGGAAAATTAGTCGAGGAAACGAAGAGATTCCACAAGAGTGAGCATTTCAAGTCCTAATGAGTGCAACACAATGACCTTATACAAGAAGGTAGACAAGATTGGGATCCTTTGCAATGAGGGGTGATAGTAGTAATAGGCATGGTGAAAAGAGTGGGTGAGTAGTGTAGTGAATGAGTAGGGGAGCAAATGAGTGGATGAGAGTTGGAGGAGGGAGAGTGGCTCAAAGTAGGCTCAGGGGAGAAAGAGAGCTGAAGGAGGGTGCGTACAACAAAGTAGTAGAGCAGGGGCGGATGACAACAAAGTAGCCAGATGCCAAATACCATGGACCTTATATATTACAAAATTTGAGCCACCCTAGTGATTGGAGGCCCGATGTGCCATCCAAATAATCATGAGCCATTTTAAACCGCCGCCTTAATTTATCAAAATTCGAGGAGGGTGCCATTCAAATAATCATGAGCCATTTTAAAGCAAAGTAGCCAAATGCCAATTGCCATCGACCTTATATTAATCAAAGTTCGAGCCACTGTGGTGATTGGAGGCCTGGTGTGCCATCCAAATAATCATGAGCCATTTTAAACCATCGCCTTAATTAACTAAAATTAGAGGAGGGTGCCATCCAAATTTAATCATGAGCCATTTTAATTACAGGCCATCAGTGGCTAGTAATTAGTTGCCAACTCGGTGGAATCTTATGTGCCACCCCCCAGAGGCCATCTTGCCACCAACGACAGTGGCAATTAATTACCATGTAGATGGTAATCATGAAGCAGCTGCCATTACATTGGTAATTAATTGGCAATTAACTATGGTAATTAATTGCACTTTGCTCAACGTGCAAGCCCGATGATTGGTAAGTAGCTGAACTCTATTGATCATGCAAGCCC
This sequence comes from Dipteris shenzhenensis, assembly GCF_047967505.1. Classification (NCBI taxonomy): domain Eukaryota; kingdom Viridiplantae; phylum Streptophyta; class Polypodiopsida; order Gleicheniales; family Dipteridaceae; genus Dipteris; species Dipteris shenzhenensis. Next base: position 31,267,315 of record NC_141617.1, on the reverse strand, counting down.
AGTGGTGGTAATTGCCAGGTGATTAATTGCAAGCCACTACGGTGGCTGGTAATTATCTACTAGCCCGGTGGAATCTTAGCTCCTACCACAGACGTGGCTAGTAATCTTTAATACCACCGTAGAGCCGTCACCACCGGCAAAAGGTGGCAATAAGTATCACAAACATAAATCATGAAACCTAATTACCTCTAATCACTCATTACCATGCACCCTACTGAGCATGCAAGCCCGCTGATTGGTAATTAACGGTACTCTACTGATTGTGCAAGCTTGGTGGTGGAAATTGAAAGGTTAGTAATTGTAGGCCACTATGGTGGTTGATAATTAACTGCCAGCATAGTGGAATCTTATTTGCCACCACAGAAGTGGCTGGAAATCTTAGATGCCACCTTGGTGGAATCTTAGCCCCCACCATCGGTTGAACATGGTACGAATGTAAATCATGAAGCCTAATCACCTCTAATCACTCATTACCATGCAAGGTAGTACTGCCGCCTTGAATTAATGAAAATTTGGTCCAACCACCACACCATGGTGGTTGGCTCTCACCTTGACAGTTCCATTTCCTTCATCATTTCGTCTAATATCCATCTCGACCTTTTCTTTCTACCTTGCAATTAGGCTACAAACTTAAGCCTCCATTATTCAATTCCATGCACTATTTTGTCTTCTATATCTCTTGATCGTTTCTTTCTCCCTTGCACTCGGATTGCAAACTTAAGCCTCCACTATTCCATTTTCTTTACTGTTTTGTCTTCTATCCTCTCGACCATTTGCACTCTTCTTGCAACTCTTATCCCCTCTCATAATGGAACCTTTGGACACACCAAGCTCCTACTAGGAAGGTATTTCATGGCTTGTCTGAGTGAGACTTGTTGTCCTAGGTGGATTGGATTTGGAGATGGGCCATAGATGACTGGAGCATCTCAAGCCTTGGGAAGACCGTGCTTCTCATTTTAAAGGGATGCTTATGTAGTGAATACACTCGTGGAACCCCTTATGCAAGCATCTACTAGTAAGAGAGTTGGAATGGAGGAGGGAGGCATTTTGGGTGATGTGTAAATTTTGAAAGAGGCATAAAGTTTGGGTGGAACCACTTATGCAAGCATCTACTAGCAAGAGAGCTAGAATGGAGGAGGGAGGCATAAATTTTGGGTGATTAATGTGTGATTACATACACAAATAAATATTTTGTTTCATGGTGAGATATTATCTTGTTGAGAATGGAGTATTTTGTATTTTGATTTCTTTATCATTAAGACTTTGTGGCTTCTTTTCTTTTATGGACATGTATTTTAAGTTTTCAATGCTGCTTTCATACTTTGAGCATTTTTAACTTATTATGTTTTGGAATGTATGTTTCAATGTAGTTATTTGCGAGGATACATAGATAACATGATAGATTAAGTTGTATTCTGAAGGTATTGAGAATACACATGGAACCCTTAGGGTTATGGTTAGATTTGTCCCATGAACCATATCCAAATGATGCAATCTACACCATTCTCAACACCCCCTCTAAAATTACATTACACTTTTTGGACTTTTTGAATGTTTCATGGTGGGAACAAAAAAAGACAAAGTTGTACAGCTAAACCTTCACTTCTCCATCTTAAGGTGCAATTTGCAAAGAACAAGTCGATGTAAAAAATGTGTGAATGGTTTGAGGGAAAGTGGCTTGGTGATGATATCTATGACTTGTTCTTGTGTTGGAATTGACTAAGCACACCAATTAAGAAGTGTTAGGCTTGATGATACTTAGGTAGATCAAGTTAAAATGGGCCATCTATATTGACAAGGATCTAAACCTAGATAATTGTCAAGTGCTGACAATTTGATGTTGTGCTCCATATTAAGGGGAGAGGGGGGGCAAGAGGGCTTGCAATAATGTAGATGAAAACTTCTTGAATACACTTTGAGTGCACTTACCTTGAGAAATCATGATGCCAATGTCATGTTTGCATATTTCTATCCAAAGGAGGCCATGTACTTCTCCCATATCCTCCATCTTAAACTCTAAGGTGAGCTGATTCTTAGCTTTTGAGATGAGATGTTAGTTGGAGTTGATGATGATCAAGTCATCAACATAAAGAACTACTAGAAGGATGTCTTTTGTAGTCTTTTTAATGTAAGGGATGGGTCTAAATCTGATGGCTAGAAAACTAGATGCCAGGAAATGATGATGAATCCTTGCATTCGAGCTTCTTTTAAACCATCAAGGAGCTTGTAGACCTTGTTCCATCACAACATACCTTGGACATTTTGTAAATTATACTATCCAATTCAAGAGGTAGAGCTTTTATTTTATATTTAATTTAAGCAAATGTATGCATGTGGAGAGATTCCAATTAGATGCACGCTAATAGTGATAAACTATTTTCTCTTTAACTTAGTAAATATAGAAGGATTTATAATAAACTCAAAAGGGTGGTTGTAAATAACTGCCTCTAGAGCGGACATATCAGTTATAGGATGTGTTCTATAATCAGCATATGGGATGAGTTTGTCTGTGCGCAATCCGCAGTTCCAGAAATTTGAATTAGGAAATCATTTTTTCTTCCCAAACTATTTAATATCTAGTAGTATTGGCATAATCTACATGTTGTACGGAATTGGTAACAGTAAGATGATGAATGTATGGAAGTATTCTTTGCTCTCATACCTTTTTAGATAGATTTTGGAATTCAGATAGTACTTATCTCTTGCTTGAATGATGCATTTTGATTGAATCTTGTTCGTTCTAATAGGCAAATATTTGTATCTATTACCCTAGTGATCTTGCAAATAATTGGGCACATGGATTTCGTGCTGTGAAAGGATGCTACGAAGTATTGGGTGCAAGATGAAGTATTGGGTGCATTACAAAGGAAGCGAATGCTTGGCTTGAGTAGTGGTGCATTGGAGCACGAACTGCTGGAAACGAGTGAAAGAGGCTTCCGATGGAGTTTTTGTGTAAGCACTACAACCAATGTCACGATAAAGTAGAAGGGCAAGCTAACCAAATACGAATAGCAGGGAGAATGCGTTGTCTCTTCACAAAAAGATTAGGATTCTGGAGGATAGAATTTGGTACTTGAAACCTCTTCAACTTAAAGCGGTCCATCAGTGGTCCTCGCATCAGACAGAAGCAGTCCTAGACCTTATTTGGTAGCCCACCACCATGGGGTAGCGGTCATTGCAATGGCAATATAAAGAGAATAAGTTATATGTGTTGGGGGTAAAGGCTTCTATCCCTAAGACGCCATGTATCATCTTACTACTCCTTTAAGGAGAGGTTTCAACGTTCTTAGCAAAGAGAGCTCCACGTGGCAGTAGGAGGTGGAGTGGACGGAGAGTTGTTGTGGTGCCACATGCTAGAGGGAGGAGCTCTAGCTACTCATGGCAATGTGTGGGCAGAGAAGTTTGACTCATGAGAGAAATGTTGCACTGTGGTGTTGCTGCGCATCTCGCGTGATGCCTAGCAGATCTGATGCGCGAAGAGTTTAACGCGGAAGCCAAGATGAGCATAGAAGCGAAATAGAGGACACAGAAGCCAAGACGAGCATAGCATAGCTCCACAACTCGAGGCACAGTGAGGCGAAGCACGGGGAATAAAAGGTTTAAGGGAAGCAAGTTCAAGCAACAGTGAACAGAGATAAATAGAGGCGAAGCAGCATCGGTGAGTAGAGTCGAATCAGTCTGCTAGACTGAATCGAGTTGCAGGCCCGCAGTTGTGGCGAAAGGCTACGAGGTGAGCAATAACATCAATATATATGTGTGTGTGTGTGTGTGTGTGTGTGTGTGTATGTATGTATGTATAAATAAATAAATAAATAAATATGTATGTATATATATGTATGCATGTATATGTATCTCTCTCTCTCTCTCTATATATATATATATATATATATATATGTATGTATGTATATGTATACGTATATGTATATATGTATATATATATATATATATGTATGTATATGTATATGTATATGTATATGTATATATATATGTGTGTGTATGTGCATATATATATGTATGTATATATATTTATGTATGTATATATATTTATCTATCTATATATATGTATATATATATATATATATATGTATGTATGTATATATATATATCTATGTATGCATATATATATATATATATATATGTATGCATATATATATATATATATATATATATGTATGTATGTATGTATATGTATATGTGTGTGTGTGTGTCTGTCTGCTTTTTTGGACTTTTTCTTTACGATTGTTTTTGGCCTCATTGTAGCTTTCATTTTTGAATTAGATCGAGTGAGCTAAACCTAAGCATTGCTTTTAATTAGAAAAAAGGTTTTATGGATGTTTAAAAAGAAGAGCTTAAAAGGAAATATGCACGAGTGTTGCATAATCAAGGCCACAAGAGAGAGAAAAATGAGAGAGAGAGAGAGAGAGAGAGAGAGAGAGAGAGAGAGAGAGAGAGAGAGAGAGAGAGAGATTTTAGTGCCTGTGTGTGTGTGCATGCATGAAGGAGATAGTCAAAGAAAGAGAGAGAGAGAGAGAGAGAGAGAGAGAGAGAGAGAGAGAGAGAGGTTTTAGTGTCTCTACATGTGCAAGTGCACGAAGGAGACAATGAGAGAGAGGGGGGTGGGGGGATTTTTTGTGCGCATGCTTTGCCCCTTGTTGATCAACATCATGTGGATGTTCATCTAGCTGATTTGTTGAGTAAACTAGTCACTATAGTGGACGGTGTCTTGAAATCATTGACATTTTACGAACCCCCCTTTAACCTGTCATAGACGGGTCATGCTACTCGTCTCATATATATAAGGGAACTTGCTCCCACCAAACGTGCGGTCTTCTCTCTCTCCCTCTTGCATTCCTCCCTGGCATCCTCAAAACTGGTGTCAGATCTCCACGGTCTGTGCTTGCGGGGTGATCTTGCGAGGAGCTTCGGATCGAGGCTGCTTCCACTGAGGAATCCTTGCTTGAGGAGAGTTGCTGCCAAAAGAATGCTCCAAGAGTGATGCTCCGTTCTTTTTTTTGACGATAGTGACATGTTTATTTTTCTCATGCTTCTACTCCTTGCACAATTGTTGCCTACGGTGTTATCCAGGAAGAGAAAGCAGCAAGAAGGGCACGCAGCTAATGGAGACAATGGCAGCTCAAGAAAGGGACGACAACAAGCTGTGTGTATGAGCATGAGGAGCCTGCAGCGTAATCATATATGTGAGCAGAATTGAAGACTTGCAAAGGATTATGTTCAACTCTTTATACATTATGAAAACTGTCAGCCACACACAGAGAGATCGATCTGAATCTGCTTGAGTAGCTAAAGGGTGCTAGGAATGTATGCTTTGCCTGTAGCACTAGCAAAAGAATCACAGGGCTAAACAGAATCGGCCTGTGAATAGAGGACCAATGCTCTGCAGAATCGACAAGAGGAATAACAACATTTTGACGATTAAGATTGAGCATGCATGTTTTGACGTATTTTCTTCTTGTGTCATTTATTAATTTAGGATTTACCATTGAAATACGGTTGTGCGCAGGATGGAGAACTCCGCACTAGAAGTGCCACACCATGAAGGGAACTTGCTCAAAGAACTGCCACAGCATTGCTCTGAAAGGAACATGAGACACTTGACATTAACAATTGTGCGACATTTCAAGCATACCACAAAGAACTTGGACTTGGGAATGAAGGCTGACATTTTGTCTAAGGTTATAAAACATCCAATTATGCAAGAGGTTGTCGATGAGACAAATTTTCAAAGCTAGTCCATATCAATGGCAATAGTGGATAATCTAAAGACATCATTGAGTCTTGTGAAAAGAGTAGAAAGTGCTAATAAGTTAGCTGTGAAGAGAGCAGCTCTCCACCTAACACTTCAGCATTTAAAAAATATAGTGATAGCAAAGTAGCTAAAGCCCTTGGAATTCAAGCCCGGGGGATTCACTCTTCATTAAAGGGCGACGTCACCTGCGTGCATGAACTTCAAGAAAACCCCCTATTTAAGATCCATGTAGGATGATAAAACACCCCTATTTAAGCTTATAAGATGCCACCAAAATTCCATTATGTCCCCCCCTTTCCTTAAATCTACATTCTCTCTCAAGCATTTAGATTACACAATAAGCAAATTTAGGTTACTTTCCCTATGACTATTTAAAACCATACACAAAATCAAACTTGTTTGGACTAGTTACCCAAGGTAACCAATATTATGTTCCCCCTTCTTAAATATGACATGGTCCCCCTAGCTTAAATTCAATATTGGGGAAAAAAAAAGGGCCCCCACCCCTAATGTATAAGCTTATGCCTCATTTCAAAAAAACCCCCTATTGTACACTCACGTGATATCATAAGTTTCCCCCTGTGAATCCCCCGGGAATTCAAGCATGAAATTTGAAGAAGCATCGCTTGGACATAAAACAAGCTTCCTTCAAATGGGTAGATGGAGGTCGAAAGTGTGGACAAGATTCCTTAAGTTGTGAGGTTGTTCAATGTGTTGTCTAGTTCTAGAAAGACAATACAGGGTTTCCCCAAACAAGAAGGATGTTTGCAGGCATACGCTTGGCCCAAAAAAGTATGCAATACATCCCACCCATTTCTTGTTAGGTCAGATAGGGCAGCATCTCAGTTTAAGGCCGCTCACCCATTTTACTTTGTTTCAAGGTAAGACATTGGACATTGCCCCCTTATTTTCTACATCACGCTGAAGATGTTGCATATTTTAAAATGCAATATCTGTTGTTTGTTATGCTAGGCATTGCTCTTTGACTGGCATTCGGATGATGTGGAACTTTTTCGCAAGTGGTCATGGCAAGGGAGAACATGATGGGGCTGGTGCAGTCATAAAGCGTGCACTAACCAGTGAGCAATCGGATGTAAATGGTGCAAAGCTACAAAATGCAACGATGTTGTGGAATGATTGGCATGGAAGATGGGAGATGAATCTAAAAAAAGGCTCTTTTAAGAAGTAAAGGTTGGTGATGTTGACAGGTCTAAAGCATGGATCTGCCAGACCATAAAAGGAAGTTGTTCAACACACTGCATATTGGGTTTTAGTAACAAAGATCTCACACAAGCCTTGTTTAGACATTTGTCATGCTTTTGTTCATTCTACATGCATGAAAATGGGATAACTGCACCAATTTATCTCATGTAAGTCCATGGACCTTGAACAGCAGGCTGGAGCCCATCAATGGACAGACTGCATCAGACATGGAGAAGGAATCTATAAGATATGCGATGGATAGAGACCAGCTAGCTGACATGCCTTAGATGGGTGACCATTTTGCAGTACTACGGTCCCCTACAAACAAAGATAATGAGAATTATTATGTGGTGATGTGCTCAAAATAAAAAACAGTCCTCATAGAGCAAGAGACGAATGGCTGGGGTAATGTCTTCAACATTGGGGGTCAAGTGGTTCCTAGAATCTTTTATGCAAAAATCCAAAAATGCAAAAGCAATTATGCATTACTAAAAGATGCACCTCCTGCTATAGTGCATGCTGAAAAGATTTGTTTGCTAGGTCCACTATCACTATACTTGCACAAATTTTGGATCCCTTTTCTTTACCAGTAGATCCATGTTCATTTGTCCCATTTAAGCACTTGATTTAAAACATTTGTCCCATTTGTCCCATATTCACTTGGCATGGAAACACTCCCATTTAATCAATGTATTGAAAAAACACACTGTAACTTTTCAAAAAAAAATTGTGAAGACAAGATGCCTTAAAGGTATTACAAAGAGCAGCCCCCAAAGGGACAACTAAAAATACAAAATGCGCACAAAAATATGTAAGAACCATCGCAAAAATGCATGCTCAACAACACTTCTTACGGAGAAATGTTTGCCAAGATCCGTTTGTGCACCTTCTGGGTGATGCTCCGCAGTGAGGAACTTTGATAGTTTTTAGTACTATTAGTTTTAATTGTGTACCATTATATTATTATTATTTAGGTACTGCTATCAAATCATACTATTAGTCCTATTTTTTAGTGATTGTGTACTATTGTAGTAATTTTTGTAGTTCATATTAAGTTTGTTATACTGTTATATCATACTACTTATTATGATTTGGTTAGTACTATTTAGTACTATGTACTACTATCTTAAGTAACACATTTGCTATTAATTGAGAGAGAGAGAGAGATTGAGAGAGAGAGAGAGAATCATTGTTCTACTGTCATATCATACTACTTAGTACTATTTAGTTAGTACTATGTGATACTATCTTAAGAGAGAGAGAGAGAGAGAGAGAGAGAGAGAGAGAGAGAGAACCATTGTACAACTGTCATATCATATTTTTGTAATGTTGTTCCTCTTTTTAATATATTGTACTTATAATTTAGAATGAGCCATACAAAATCAGAAGGCGCCATATAAAGTCATAATGAGACATATAGAATCAGTCATATGACATTATGGAGCCCAAATGGCTTGGATACAACAACTTTTACTGCACTCCACACACCCCAATATACAACCCAGCTAGGCTTGGATATATACAGCAGCTTTGTAGTGTTGCACTCCACACACCCCAATATACTATGTTCTAGGAAGGAGCAACCCTAGAATGTAGGAGTTTTCAGCCCTTCTTCCTCAGCATCCTCGTTAGTAGCCGACTTGAGGGACTGTCATCTCGGACATCTGAAATTGCTATTTCTTCTCGGCCATACCTTGCATTTGTAAGGTCTCTGAAGATGTTATTAGCCCTTTTTGCAATTCCATCCTGTAGCTCTAGAGTAGAAGAGTGTATAGCTCTATTATACATTGATGGATCTATAATGCCAATCAAAAACAACCAACTGTATGAGCACCATAACAGACATGACACATGATTCCTTAGCTTAGTCTTGACTAACAGTTAGTATTATTTTATCCAGAACCAAAATTGGTACTGTATGGTTGAGCAAAAAGTAACATAAAAGATAACATATTAAAAAGGACCAGATATTCTATTGCATCAACATTGGCTATTTATGCACTGGTTAAAACAATGGCTCACCTAGTACTTTTATCAGCAAACACTAGTACCATTTAACAATACCAAAACCATGTAAGAACATCAGTACATTTATAAGCTCACCATTAATTTTATCAGCAAAGTAACCAGTACAAGTTTGTATTTAGAAAGTAACAAATTTGTATTCCATCAATGTATAAGTCCTTTACAATTTGGCCTTCAAGGCCTAGTGTATGGTGGGTATTGGTTTACATAAGGATTATGCCTAAGAATCTGTTGGCACATCTCATGTAGAAGGTCTGCTATTCTTTGTTGGATGATAAACTAGTCTGTAGGCTTTGGATCTTCACTTAATAGTGAAACGATAGCACTAACACACCCCATGTTAGCATAATCTGCAGAGAAGACTTTAATGAATAATTTGGCTAGATGCTCATCAGGGCAGCTACAATGCACTCAATCACATGGCCTTCATAAGGGTATCTCATTGTAAAGGCATGAACAATTTCTTTGGCATTTGCTAAATCCAATAAGTATGGGAGCAAGTGATTTGATAGCTCATCATCATTAGGATCTCCATCATAGGCAAAAGGAGTTACGTAGGAACTGGGTGGATTTAACGCTGAATGTCTTAAGAAAACACATCTTATCTAGCCGTGTTGGGTGACAAAATTATTTTTTTATACAACAATCCTCTTGTGCAAAGTTGAACACGAACTTGAAATCCCTAAACCCATCATATCCCAATTTGCTTTCTATCAAAGACACTATGGGACTGACATTTCTCCTTATCATACTACTTCATGTAGCGATCTCAAAATGCTCCCACAAAGATTTCATGAAATTGATCAATTGTGGCCGCAAAGAGACATGGTTGCCGAATTTATGAACAATACCACCTTGGGCCATTTTAGGAGCATTTTGCCACCACCTCTTTAACAATATTCCATTCAAATCAAAAATTAACAACTTTTTTTGAGGTAGAGCATCTCTGGAGTCAGCTAGAAGAAACAATAACACATATACAAATCCATCATACTTGAGTTGATGAATTGCAAAAAGAATTTCATATCAACTTATGAGAAGATAAGTTGCAAAAAGAATTTCATTAAAAAAACAAGGAAGATAAATTGCAATTAAAAAAACAAGAAGATAAATTGCAAAATGAGTTTCATTCAAAACTTGCAAGACTAGCTCTCATACAATGTCATTTCATAGATGATCTGGTCCTAACATTTGGGGTTGGGCATTTTCTAGGATCAATCAAATACGAATTCGTAACTACTTGACTAAATTTCCTCTTCTTTGTCCCCGCAGGGAGAAGGCTACTAGTACTGTATCATCCTCCATTTGCTCTCCATTAGAGTTGTTAGGCAGTTTAGGCTTTAGCCCTGATATAATCTCAGCTGCCTCAGTGACCCTCTCACCGCTATCTGTGTTGAGCTTTTCACCACTATCCGTGTGTTCACCCTTGCTGTTCTTGCTTCTGTACAATGACTGCACAACATATTTCTTCTTGTGTTATATGTGGTGCTTCATCTTAGTAAGAGCTTCTTTAACTGGCAAACTTTCATCTACTAAACAATATATAATACATGAATAGATGCAATATATAAAATAGGAATATTAAATGAAATAGATAAAATAGGAACTTAAAAAATCAATATCCTCTTTTGGCCACATAAGAAAAAAAAAAGTCCTACCTCTCTCCTTTGCAACTTTCAGGTCCCCCTATGTCACTGCCTGCTGCTTTTTTACTTTGTCCAACATTTCATCCTCGTCATATTCCTGATCCCCAACATCCTCCAAGGAGTTGTCATCTTCCAACCGACTTTCATTGAATAGTTGTTCATTGTCTTCTTTTCCACACGAGGCCTGCCCCTCTACTTGTTATTCTTTCTTGGTGTCTAATGAACAGATTTGAAATGTTAGGAGTTTCACATTTCTCATTTTCAACAGCTTCAGCTTGCTTTGTACTAGTCTTCAACTTTTTTGGACATGGTATTTTGGTGTCTTTACCTATTTGTGTAAGGAAAATAACAATTATTTGAAATTGATTTCAAAAGGTAAATAGATTATTTAAAGATAGAAAATAATCAAAAAAATATTAGTATTTAAACTTGAAGGAAATATGGCCCTTGAGGGGTTCCCTTTAGGGGCAAGGGACATATTCCAACACGTCCCTTGCCCATAAAGGGGACCCCTCAAGGTCAACATTTCCATTGGTTGTGTTGGAGTCTAGATCTGATTGGTACTAAACAGTACTAAGTGCTAAGTGCTACTAATAGTGCTAAATACTACTAATACTACTAAGTACTGCTACATAGTACTAAATACTAATAATACTGCTAAGTACTAAATAGTACTAATGCTAATCCTAATATTGCTAGATAATACTAAGTGCTAACTAAGGTACTAAATACTCCTAATACTAAATAGTACTAAGTGCTAACTAGTGCTAAATACTACTAAATACTACTGATACTAAATAGTATTAAATACAACTAAATACTACTGATACTAAATAGTACTAAGTGCTAACTAGTACTAAATACTACTAAATAATACTAAATGCTACATATTAAATAGTACTAATGGCTAACTTAGAGGGCTGAATAGTACTAAATGATGAATAGTACTAAATACTAAATAGTACTAAATGCTAGATAGTGCTAAATAGTACTAAATGCTTAGTTGTATTTAGCCTTTTAGGCTATCCTTTTAGTACTAAATGATATATAGTATTACATGCTAGGTGGTGCTAATATTACTAAATGTTGAACAGTCCTAAATGCTAAATAGTACTAAATGCTAAATAGTGCTAAATAGTACTACATGCCAAATACTACTAATGCCAAATAGTGTTAAATGTTAAATAGTGTTGAAACACACAGTACTAGATAGTGCTAAATAGTACTAAATGCTAACTAGTACTAAATGCTTAGTAGTATTTAGCCTTTTTAGTTATCCTTTTAGTACTAAATACACAATACTAGCAGTGCCAAATAGTGCTAAAACACAACTGTACTAGCAGTGCTAGATAGTGCCAAATAGTACTAAAAGCTTATGCTTTTAGTACTAAATGCTAAATAGTACTAAATGTCAGGTAGTGCTAATATTACTAGATGTTGAACAGTCATAAATGCTAGATAGTACTTGATGCTGAATAGTGTTGAATAGTGCTAAATGACAAATACTACTAAAAAATGCTAAATAGTAGTGAAACACACAGTACTAGTAGTGCCAGATAGTGCTAAAAAGTACTAAAAGCTAAATAGTACTACTAAATGCTAAATAGTGTTGAATACTACTAAATGCTAAATAGTGCTAAATAGTACTATAGTGCAAAATGTTAAACATTACTAAATGCCAAATAGTTCTAAATCCTAAATATTGCTAAATCACATAAACAGTACTATTTAGTACTAAGTAACTGACTTTAAATGTTCAGCATGTACAATATTATATTACTCTATTGAGTAATAAGTAATAATAAAAAAAGAGTGAAGAAAATATACCTGCTTTGTTAAATCCCATGGTAGCCAACCATGCATTTGACACCAATACATTGCAGGACGGATGAATACATTGCAAGTTCTCAGAAAAAATGAATGCTGCACACATGATGTGGTATGTGTGCAAGCATGGTGTAAAAAGCACATCCATAGTTTCTTGAGAAAATCCAAGCCCACAAAAAACACACTTACGCAATTATTGAAAGGGTAAGTACACACTATTTGTAAGAGAACCCAACTCTAAAAACTAAAATATCGATTTGTACATGGAAGTTAACAATCTCACCATTCAATATTTATGTTCATAGTCACTATTTCAGAGCTTGTGGGATGGTGAGTTGGTGCTAGATTCAGAGCTCCGGGACCTTGACTTGAGAGCTTCTCAATCAGATGCTGCATGTTGCTCAAAAAACTTGAACTTTCTTGGTAGTGCTGTGATGCCAAAAATTGATATTTTTAATTTGGCATTGGTATTGTTTTTCTCTATGTTTGATAAGAGTTTGAGTATCAAGTGATAGCCTAGCGGCTCTCACTTATTTCTATTTTCTATGATATTGTATGGGATTGAGAGGATGAGTGGAATGGCTCATTGTAAATACCATAGGTATGAATTATAAATACCTTGGTATGGGGTGAGAGTTATTTGTGTATGGGATATTATGAGTTTTTTAGAAAATAGGAAGAGTGAGTCATATAAAGAGGTGGGCTCATGTCCATGTGTTCCAATAATATAAGAGAGGTCACATGCCAAGCGTGTGGAAGGCATGTGGAGGAGTGTGAAGTCAAGAGGAATCCTTCTAAAACTCCTATGTGGAATAAGGAGGATGTGGACATGTGGAAAAGAGAGGGTCCCTATGGGCTCCATGTGGGGAGACTCTTGACTTTCTCAATATTTTAAGAGTCTTGAGCATCTTTTGATGGGACACATGGCAAGAGTAGCCAAAAAGGACATGGATGGTGACATACGTGCTTATGTGGTTGATGGGGAAAGGAATCTACAGGCAGCAATTGTAAATGGGTGAAGGAGGGTAACAAAATCTCATCAGAATCTCTTCCACCATTGGGCCTTATGTTGCTGTAGTTCTAGTCTCCCCAAGCCTCTTCCATGAGCCTTCTCTTCCTCTTGTAGATATTCTCTTATGTAGACTCTTGAGTCCTTCTCTCTCTAGTTTATTCTCTCTCTATGAGTAGTCTTGGAGCTTCTGCTCCCTCTTGTATGTATGAAACCTCTTCTTCTCCCTTGTGTTTATAGTGTTGAGGTGGATTCTCACTCTATTTGTAATGAAGGTCACTTCAGGTTCTCTCTCTCTTGAGTGTCTCTTCCCTTTTCTGTCTTTCAAAGCCTTAAAAGTTCTTTCTATTCGGCTACTCACTGTGCACACATGGTCCATTTGTTTCCCGAGCCACTATGCAAACTTCTTCCCCTCTTCTAGGCGAAATCTATGAGGGGTGGATCGTTGATGAAGGTGGAGTCTTGAGGGAGCATCCTGCTCAGGCGAAATTAGCCTGGGTGGAGGGTAGTTTTCATGACAGTTTGACCCCCTGTTAGTGTTTTGCTCGTAACTTTCTGCTCGATAGTCTGATTGTAATGAAATTTATATCAGCGCGAAGCTCTCTTCAAGGCGCATGTTCGTATACAATCAGATCCACAATCAGATCTTGAATCAGATACTGCTGCAAAAAGTTATGAGTCTCTGTGTTTGACAGTCTGTTTTCATGACAGTTTTTACCCCCTTCCAGTAAACTGTCCAACCGTCTGTCTATTTTCAATGAAACTTATATCAGTGCGAAGCCCATCTCAAGGCGCATCTCTTTGTGTACTTGAATCTTTGATATCATGTCTCTACTGAAAGTTATAGGCCTCTGTGTCTAATGACAGTTTGTAGAGTGTTTTGAGCTAAGTATAAAGGTGTCTATGAATGAGGTGCAATGTTTCCTCGGAATCTACCCATCTGACCTAATCAGCCCCTTCAAACTCCTCGATATATATCAGTTCATGTCATGTTGAGCCGCAAGATCTTCTTTCAACAACGTATCGCTCTTCTCTTTGGTGCAGACCGGCTCGCTGAGATTATGGCCTCTGCTGATCCTTTCCTTCTCCCTATGCTTGACTACAACATCACTTGGGATGTTACCATCTTCATTCTCATCTAAGGGAGGAAAGTATGGTGTGGTATCTTGGCATAAAAACTTCTTTCTAATGTCTCATTCTCAATGATAAGTATCGTTGGCAGTCAGTTCAAATGCTGCAGGAAGTGAAGAGGTGCGTGAAGTTTATTACCCCCAACTTCATGTCACAGTGCTCTCCAACGCCTATATGAAAGCCACGCCGGCTCTCTTTGTCGTCATTTTTCCATATATCTCGGATCCAGGTGTCTGACTCCAGATATGAGTCTAGCTTCGCTCTCGGAAAAAATCTCCATCCAAGACTGCGGAATTGCTATTGGTTTACTGTCCTTAGTCTTTGGCTTCTCTTTGATTGTAGTCGGAATGAAAGCCACTTTACTGTTCGTAGCCTTTGCCTTCTCTTTGGTTGTGGACTCCTTGGATGGAGTGTTTCTTCTTGGAGAAAGGATATCGGGCTTCTTGGGGGCGGGAGATGTGATGCCTTTGGGCTTCCTTGGAGACATGGCGGTCTTCAGCTATTGCAAAGAGAGTAACATTTTAGTACTAGGACTCACACTAAGATGAAACGGAGTACAATAACAAAGAGAGAGAGAGAGCAATAAGAAAAGCAGAAAGTTTGCATGTCGATAGAAGGAATGGCAAAAGACAATCACATGCAAGTCTGAATATTGAATCATGGGGGGAAACCATTTAGAGAATGGAGGAAAAGCAAAGAACGAATAGAGAATGGGGGGAAGGAGAAGAACGAATATATATATATATATATATATATATATATATATATATAGAGAGAGAGAGAGAGAGAGAGAGAGAGAGAGAGAGAGAGAGAGTATACTCATGAGAGAGCGACCTGCGTCAACGTCCTGTGAGAAAATTCAACGTGAAAATTAGAAGTTCAGAAGTTTGAAAGTGAAAGCTGGAAATCAGAAGTTCAGAAGTTTGAAAGTGGAAGTGATAAAGTGCAGGTTCGAAAGTGAAACACCTAAGAGGAGACACAGTCCATGAAAATCTGTGTATAAGCATGAGAATGCATATATGAGAATATCTTGTGCATGAGAATCTGTAATCAATAAATATATTAGTGCACATCGATTCGAGAAATCTCTCCATATAGCACACTACTTAATACTATCACATTCTTGCCAATAGTACATACACCGTAGCATGCTTTTCCCTGCCTTAAATAAAATCATTATGGAAGACCTGTCAGAACTCGTGCCTTGTGTGTTCCAGATGTATGTAGAGCTAATAGAGCTATTCCCTTTGCCTCTACCTCAAGAAGTAATCAATAATCTTCCGAAGTTAATGTGCCTCAAACTGTGGCAAAGAGCATCATATGGGCCTGCTCTAGTGAAATTGTTGAGAGCATTTTTGTTAAGGGCTCCTAAACAAATAGAAACTCATTTAACCATGATGCTCGAAATTTTTGAGGTGCTGATAGAATCGGAAGAGACAGATCAACTAGCTTTGCATGGCATTACAAGCCTATTAGAATGCCTGGATCATAGAAACGTTGTCCCAAGTCTTGAAAGCTTTTAGAGGTGTTTGGTGGAACGACTGAATACCAACAGCACAGTCATTTCAGCCAGTCTGTAGTCATTTTTCTCGCAGTATATGTCATGACAATGGGACTTTATCAAGTCTCTTGACACTTTTCAGACCGGAATCTGAACAAAGGGAATGCATAGCAGAATATTTTCAAAGCATTACCTGATTGTTGAGCCACTTCAAGTTGTCCGAGTCGAGTGCCTGACAAAAATTATGCAGCGATGGAATTTGAGTAAATGTTATTTTCAACTTGCTAGTTACGTACTTGTTGAGGTCTTCGATTTGTGAAAGAGGCAGAAGTAGATAATCTTCATTTTGGTTAAACCAAAGCAAATCTAAAGTGTCCTCCTCGACCTCCTCCTTACCAATATCTTCAACAATATCGTCATCAAGAATGGGTCCTTCTAACTGTATCAATAGTACTATGAGCTGGTTGAGCATTGACGCCCACAAATGTCCATGGAATTCATCAGTACTAACCACCTTCAACGAAAGGCCCTCATATTCGCGTAAAAGTGTTGTTGCTGCTAACACACATAACTTGAGATGTACTGTCCCAGTAATCCAATTAACATTCGGAATTCAGATCACATCAAGTAATTGTATTAAGATTCCGGTCTGAAAAGTGTCAAGAGACTTGATAAAATCTCCAAGTCCCATTGTCATGACATATACTGCGAGAAAAAGACTACAGACTGGCTGAAATGACCTGTGCTGTTGGTATTCAGTCGTTCCACCAAACACCTCTTAAAGCTATCAAGACTTGGGACAACGTTTCTATGATCCAGGCATTCTAATAGGCTTGTAATGCCATGCAAAGCTAGTTGATCTGTCTCTTCCGATTCTATCAGCACCTCAAAAATTTCGAGCATCATGGTTAAACGAGTTTCTATTTGTTCAGGAGCCCTTAACAAAAATGCTCTCAACAATTTCACTAGAGCAGGCCCATACGAAGAGAGCAGTGTACAACTAATGATGGGGTTTTGCAGGCCAGCAGAGATGCGTAAGGTTATGATGTTTGTGGAGAGAGCAGTCGATAATGTAACGCTAATTCATGAGGTAGATTGTTTTGCTGGATTGTCATGTTATAATACTAGATTTGTTATTCTGTGGCTGTTCTTCGAGAGGTACATTGTTCTGCTGGATTGTCTCACGAGGGGTTGCCCCAGTAACATACTTGGAGCGTTATAGTAGTGGCCTTCCTGCGTTTGCTTTCTTAGTCGTATCCTTTTGTGATGGTGATTCTTTGCAATTCAAAGGGTAGTATTCTTTGCAATTCAAAGGGTAGTATTTTGTTTCTTGTTTTTTGCTTTCGACATCCAAGTTTGTAGATGAGTAAGTGAAGGATTTTTTCTTGCTGCACGTAATAACAATTGTTCTCCGGTCTTGTGCTATACACTATAACTACAACTGTGGTGTAACATTTTTGTTCATTTTGCAGAGTCTGCACAATCTGTCAGAATATGAGTACAATGAAGGTCATACGATTATGCTTATGCTGCTATCATGCATGTAGAATTTCCACGATGCATGCAGTTCTGAGCTTTTCTGACAGATTTGTAGTTTGACAGAATGTTTTGGATACCACAACAAAGGAGCATGATGGAGTTCTGACAGGTCTTCCCTGATGATTTTATTTAAGGCAGGGAAAAGCCCTTCTTGAAATATATTTGGGAGATCTTTGTTCACACAAATGCTAGTGACAAGGGGTCTTACACAGTGAAGAACATATAGCATGAAGCTACTCGTCTTTCTCAACACAGGAATGAATCTAACAAGACAATGTGAGGCAAAACTGGCTACCTTTACCCTACACATAAGCTTCCCAAGACATATGATAATATAAACATCTTCTTGAGAGCCCTCGAACTTCAATGTATCAAAGAGGTAAAAAATGATTTGGAGCAACAGAGTATGTGCATCTTGGGAACTGATTAGAAATTCTGTTCCATCACCACGTTGTCTGTGAAAAAGTGCTCCACTTCGACTGCAGATGCTCTTGTGGGCAAAGCAACTAATAAATACATCAAGCAATTTTTGGATCTCCAATTTTGGAGTTTATCATCCTCATACTCTTTTATTAAATTGCCAATAATTCCAGGAAGCAAGCCTTCAATTTGGTCATTGTAGAATTTAAAAAGAGACCTGAATAATGCAGATGCAGTCTGTCGTCTATTACCAGGTTCTTCTGTTGCCTTTGCATCTAGCCGAACATACTGAGCAGCCTGTGTTTCAAAGAAAGCTTCATTTTCCTTTGATAAGCGAGCATTTCTAATTATCACGTTTTCACAAAGGGGCTGGACAAGGTCTGGATTGGTGAAGAGGCATCTGTTACCAATCGTAGATAAAAATTCCATTGCTTTGAGAGCAACTGCATCGTGGCTTGGAGAGAAAGGTAGATTGCAGGATAAATCTCAAGTTTGAGAGGCCTTAAAGCAATGCAACCGTTCCTTGAAGTTCTCCTCCGGAAAATATTTATCGGGGGAGAGGATATAAATGCTGTATATTCCTAATTGAAGTTGGCTTGCAATGTACGCGCCACACCTTCATTTGAGAGTAGAAGATCTGAATAATCTTCTACTCTGCCCATTCCCTAAACAAATCCAACCATGGCCCCATAGTCTGCTTGAAAACATCCTGTACTTCCTGGAAATTCAGAGAATAGAAAATTCCACTGCACGCAATTCCAATTTCGAGCATCTGTCTCAACAGACTAGTGTCGTTTGGCAACAAGGACTTTTGCAGCACGTCCTTCGACTTCTGGAAATACTCAAATAGCCTTTGTCCTCCAAACTCGTGATCCAGTGGCACCTCAACAGTGCTATACCCCTTCCGGTATTTCTCGAAAATGGCATCTAAGGACTTCAGCACTCCCATAGGAAGAGAATAGTTCTGCGTCAACAATGGAGGATCGATCTGCGCCAAGATGCCTTTAGCGTGGGAGAGCACCATAGAAAATCTCCTTACAAAGTCGAACTCAATAATAATGGTGAGCATTTCCATCAACTCTTTTTGTATCTTTGTATCTTTGGAGTGGTGTTTAGTAGATAATCCCCGAAGATCGAATGCCGAATAGATCTGGTCAACAAGCTAAACCTTTTAAGACAGCGTCCGCCGCCTGGCTTAGCCTTGCATCTCCTGAGAGCAAATCCTCAAAAACAGATAAAAGTGAACTCGAATGTAGCTGTATTTCGGCCTGCGCTTGCATTGTTTCCCGCCATCGCTAGTCTCCATCACGAATGAAGGAAACTTAAAGGACTGCATGCAATTGCGTGGACCTCATGAACGGCAAACTTAAAGCCAACTAAAACGCACAAAAGTAAAAACATAAACTAACGATTACAGATTTCGAAGATTCAACATGCAAGGCTTATATCGTCACGAATCGCACCTGTGTCCAACCGCATGCGATGAGTTCTCGGAGATGTCTTCGCAGTGCTTTTCAAGATCCCGAAACTTTATGCAAAGTAGGAAGCGACTGAAATTGCACACAAAACAATGAAAGAAACGTTAGTCCCAAGATCCCGAAGCTTTATGCAAAGTAGGAAGCGACTGAAACTGTACACAAAACAATCAAACAAACGTTAAGAGACTAAACTAACAAAGATGCACAGACGCAACGAACGACGGAAACTTTGAAGCGAACGAAAACATGCACTGAAAAAAACGATAGACTAGACGTAGTTCCAGTTTCCAACTACTGATTGCATACGAGGCATTGTTCCAGAATGTCTTTCCATTTGCGCACTCTGTTTTTGGCAGGGAGCGTGGCTTGAATCATCCTCCAGAGTTGGAAGATGAGGCTCCTTGCTGGTGTGGCCTTCGGGATAGTCTGAATTCGTTTCTTCCATGTTTGAACTCTATCTAGAGGTGCTTCTTTGCTCCATCTGCCACGAGCTTTCTCACACCATGTCCGGTGGCGTAGCTCCTTTCTTTTCTTGCTGATTAGTTTTCCTAGTCGGCCAGACTTTGTCGACCCTTTCCAGTGCGTGCTGAACACAGGGAGTTTCCCTATTTGTGAGGAGGAAGCTTTCTTTGAGGTGCTCTGCACTAAACCAGTTATTGCTTTTAGTCCTTTGTTGCTTATTGTCTTGGCAAGCCATTTGCTAGCTGTGACAGGTGCTATGTTATCTCCGTATGCAGCCCTTGTGGTCCATATATTCATATCTGGAGACTAGTCACCAAGGAGGGCCTTGGGGCTCTCTCACCCCACATCCTCTAGTGAATGCTCCCATCCTGTTACGAGTTTAGTTGCTCTTTCTGAGGCTGGGATCTTTAAAGGCTTGCCTCCGAATCGAATTTCTTGCCAGGATGGAGAGCCTGAATGCCTATCTGTACCTCTAGCTTCCTATAGCCAATGCCTCACGAGTATGGCCCATGGTTGCTTTGTGTTCACCTTGAGCACCCACTTCAAATTGAGCTTGTCAACTTGTTCTTTCAGTTTTGGCAAGCCCAAGCCTCCGTTGCTAATCGGCGATGTTATGATGTCCCAGCCGATGGCGTGCCACTGGCCATTCCATAGATAATCCGCCACTGGCCATTCCATAGATAATCCCTGCTCATCTTCTCGAGCTCCTCCATACACTTTTTGGAGAAAGGGAAGGCTATTGCAACAAACACCAGATATGACGCCAATATGTGCTTCGAAATTGTTAGTCTTGCCATGAAGGAAAGGAGCTTGTTCATCCACTTTTTGAATTTGTCTTCAACTATCCTTAAACACCAGCTGAATCTTTGTTTAAGGGTAACACCGACTCGAACTGGGCCCCCCAAGTAGCGGGTTACTCTCCCTAGATCTATCCACATGAAGTTGAACAAAGAGCAAGCAATGAATGTACTTGAAACACATAGATCTTACTGTTATGAGATCTTTGGGAAGGTCCCCATCTCCTACGACGATCAACTCGTCCCATTGCTTGTATGAAGCACCTAACTTTATGACAGTTGCGGCCAAGGTTGCCAAGGGAAGCTGATTCCCCTCTCCCTTGTTTATGAGATTTCTACACCTCTCTTTAAATTGAGAGATGGTTCCTTGGGGGTAGATTTCTGGAACTACACCAAATGGTTCTATCCTCTCGACCCTAGTCGAGGATCAAAGGCAATGCTATAGTCAGTGGTTCCTCCATCATTCCTTGGGTTTATGGAGCAAACGGAGAAATTGCTTACTCTTGTGCAGTCACCTACGTTTAAAAACCTCACAAATTCTCCATAAAAGAGCTTGTCAATGTGCAAGGTTATAAAACCTAGGCCAACCCTATCAACGAGATCGACCTTCAAGCATCTCTGATAATTTACACTAGAGAGCATGCATGTTCCGTATTTATTTAAGACCTTCCCATCAAACACATAATTTTTGATTATTAGATCAATCTCCGAAACTTGCAAAACCTTCACTACTGGCTCAATTTTTGGACCACACCAATTGTGTGCTTCATGGAGAGCAGGCACATTGACATTCTCGACACATGGTGGGTACTCTTCCCTGACCTCAACTACTTTTGGTTTCTTGTCATCCAAAAGATCGATTTCACTGATCTTCTGTTTGGGGCATGGCTTTGCTAGTTATAGTTGCTTTCACAACGAGGGGTGGTGAAGAACTTAGAAGAGAAGTGACTCCACCTATAAGTGAAGGACTAACAACATGCACACTCAAAGGGGATATGTTAATTGCAAGGATATTGTCTCTCTTGGATTGAGGATGGATAAAATCTGTTTCAACAAAATTCGCTCTATTAGAGTTCTATGTCACTATCAATAGACTGCTAAAAATAGTATATATTAATCCATTATCACCATAAAATTCCTTCTTGCTATTCTCACCTAATTATTATCATCATAGTCTATACAATTCATCACAACCCTTACAAAAAAGAAAACAATTTCATATATCTCCATTTCCATGTGGTTGTTTGATTTTTTGAAGCTATTGTTTCGAATATCCATTTACTTCAACACAAAAGCATTGGTAGTGTAATTATTTTCATTAACAAGATCATTCTTTCATCCTTTTTTTTGGCATTGCATTGATTCATGGTATTGAAGGATTGCATGTTTATTTTTTAATTCTTTTTGCTTGTAGGAATTAAAATGTGGGGGATTGACCTATATGAGACTCAAGCAATTAGACCATTACAAGTGTTTACACATTTACACACGATGTAATCAAGCAAAGCACATTCAGCATGAACCACAACACATCAACACGCTCTATCCACATGGATTTAAAAAAAATGCACGCTATTTTCCCAAGGAACAAAAATCACAACTTTTTATCTAGCATTCAAAATTTGATGTCTCGCTATGTCAGAATGCATGATTTTTGTTTCGGTCTTCTATCTGTTTCAGTCTACGCGCCCCTCGACCTTTGACCTCAACTAAATACACACAATTCTTAATCTCCATCCGTGAAGTAGCAAACACTAAACCATGCAACACACAACCCAAGCTCTCAGCTCAACCGAATACACACACTCTGCAGGATCCAACCACACTCCCGAAAGCTATCCCCATCGCAACCATGGCGACCCTCGCAGCATCCAACATACACACACTACCTTCACCCATTGCAGCTATTGACAGAGGCTCTAATCCCCCCGAAAAACATATGCGGCCTAAACTCTCATCACGGCCTACCAGATCATCATGCACAGCATCTACCCACAGAAACTCACACCCAAAACACACACACACGGTGATCCTCTCGCACCCCTAAAACACAGACAAATTGACCGTCCAACTCCACAAACGATCCACAGATGGACCAAGCCTACGCAGACCCAAACTCTCATCACAGCCTACCAGATCGTCACGCATAGTTACACCCCAAAAATGCACACGCAGAAATCCTCTCGCACCTAAAAATCACAGGCGAACCGACCATCCAACTCCTCAAACGAACCAAGCCTATGCACCATAATACTCCACCAAAATCTTCACACAGATTGTCTAACTACCTCCATTGAAATCTTCACACAGTGCGTCCAACCACTCAAACCCAAAACCACACATCAATGAAGCCTTCGTAGACATCGTTTCCTCAAACTCTACACACAAATCAAAACTCCACATACAACCCAAGTGTACACACAGCGACCATCGAACACAGACCTCAGAATCTTTCGTATCCAACTCTTCACAGCAGAACACACACAATGCATAAACGACCATCTTGCAGCTGCACAATGAACAAACATGCATTTTAAAGACATGCATGTGATAACCTACATCGTGTCAGAGCAGATACAAATCTGCCTAACATGATGATCCTCCATGCTTTCCTCTTCGATTCTTTGAAGAGGTGCAAGCCAAGAATGGCTGCTCTCTTCAGTATTCAGTACAAGGCTCCATTCTTTCCTACATATACATCGTGGCACAGGATGCAGGTAGCCTAGAGAGTTTCGCTGGGTCTATGGGATGCCTAATGGGAACATTTACAGGAGGAGCAGGATACAAATCCACGCTAGGGAGAATCCTATGGTGGGATACGTCATGTGAAATATGTCTGCATTGGTACATATAGTGCTCTCCTTGATGGTATGCAATGCATGTCATGATCCTCTGCTCCTCCAGCTATGGCTCTAATTGTCATACTCGAGTCACCATCTGCCAAGAAAACATGCATCATGAGGTGAGAAATGTCCATAGCACTTGAGTTACACATACATCTCAAAAACATAGTGGAAGATGATGAACGACTAACCTCGCTGGTAGACTCTGGCAACCATACCTCCAAATCAACAATATGTGCCACATTCAGCCAACTGACGTTGAAGCTCCTGAACCGTCATATCTGTCTCACTCTGGCCAGGCATGTGCATGTTTGTAGGTACGGGAGGTGGAATTTGTAGTGTGCACATGCAAGAAAATGGGTAAATGAACTTTGCACAGAAATAACACATGGCATATTTCAACATCAAGAACAATGATCTACTTGTACATAACTCGACAAGGTGGAGACCAAGTTGTGCAAGGACATGGCTACAGAATCAATGTCTCCATGTATTCGTTCTCCAATATCTCGTAATGCTAGTGTAGGGATAGTGTGAAGCTTCGGTGCCTCACACCGACAACGAACTAATGTCGTCCCATCCTGCCACGTCCAGCTCTTGATCTAGGACACGTACTAAGATAATCCACTTGGTGCCCAAGGATGAACTCATCATATAGTTACATCGCAAATGAAATGGAAATCTGGAGGTTGTGAGGCAACAAGCCACCTTTGGTAGTGAGATCTGGGATAGATATGCGTTGGCCTTGCGGGGTGCCTACACTGCAATATGTAATAAGGTTGTCCGAACCGAGGCCACTATGCCACTATCTGACCATCCCAGAAAAGATAATCTAGTGCCTATCAGGTGAGTCATGCTCAAATAGGGCATGTATGGCTCTCCAATCCATGCCGTGACCTTCGATCGCTGTCTCTGCCTGCACCTGGAACGTCTGCTAAATGTCCTTGTAATTTCCTAGTCAATCCAGAGCATCGATGATCACATTAAGACTTGCAACCAAAGGACAAGCTACGTCAACATCCTACAAAGATCTCATCTCGCCTCTCAAAAGCTCGATCTATTGACTGCACAGTAGTGGGGCCTGCGTGATGTTTGGCGCATGCACAGATACTTATTAATATTAACATTTTCTATTTTGATTGACACAGAGAAAATGCATACATGTGTATATATACTAAACATAGAGGCTTTATAAATTGCATGATTTATATGTGTTACATACACAAGCATGTAACACAAATAGTGTATACGAGTATTGAACCCGTGCTTTGCATGGGCAAAGATGAATGACCATCCTCAACCACTCCCCATCTGAAGGTGGATCTTTGATCCTTAAATTGCTAATCAATTCACCTTGCATACTTGGATTGGATTTTGAAAATTTGGCTAAGTCTTAACCCATGGCTCTAAGACCTTCCATCTCCTCCTTTCATTCCATTAACCTTCCATCTCCTCCATTCCATTGACCTTCTATCTCCTCCTTGCCCCTAAAGTTTCCTCTTGTATTTCCACCTCCTCCCCCCTCCAAGCCTCCATCCAAGAGCTCCTTCTTTGTGACACATGGTAGGCTCTTCTCCTCCAAGCTGCCACATGTCCTCTCTTTTTTTTTGGGGTGTCCATGGTTAATAGGTTAAAGATGTATATGTACATGAATTTTAGTAGTTGTTTTATTGGAACAACAACCAATAACAAAGGTAGACAAAGGAAGGGTGAACACTGTGATTCCTACAGTTAAAGAAACTAAGATACGTCTACATAATTCTTGATCCGCATGTCAATGAATATGGATGTAAGAAATTGTAGAAATTACATCCTTCAATTGTAGGACTGATTGCACTGCTTCATGATCAACCAACTCTTAGCCTATGCATGTAGTAAGGCATGCTGGGCATGACATTGGTTGAGAGAGGCTGCAAAGAGGAAGCACCTCTAGGCATTTCCCTTAGAGGGCCACATGGTATCTCACAAAAAGTAAGTATAAATATAGAAAGTTAGAAGGTAGATATAGAAGTCTCCCCTGATTTCAATGAACCAACTACGCCTATTAAACATTTTGGGTTTATTGGAAACTAATTTTTTAGGCTTCGTAACCATGGAGAGTCCCTTTAGAATTACACTAATTACAATGCCTTTTGAAGGCACATGACAAAAGAAGCACATCCAAGATATGCCATTTAGAAATGTTCGTCACATCTATATTTTCACAAATCTTTAGTATAGCTACATTCAAGGATAAAAGAGCTACAAAAGGACATGGCACATGCCTTACTAACAGAGTTAAGATGGATCCAATGCTCACTACTCAAGCTCTTCCTTGAAAAGTAAAGTAAGAAATAACTCTATTAGTAAGGATGGGAGGTGGGAAAAGAGGCATGCAGATGGATCCAATGTTCTCACTACTGAAGCTCTTCCTTGCCATGAAATCAAATCTATTTTCTTGTTAATCATAGTTTTAGTCAATAAAATCATTCATTGCAAGCCTTGTTATATATATCAACTACATTTCATTTGATCTTGCATACCCAAACATGTATATTATTTTGATGTGTTATCAATACATGAAATGCAATTGATAGACGTAACAAAGCTTGCACGATGAATGATTTGATTGAGAATCGCAACCAACGGAGGGGTTGCCCCAGCATCTTGCAAAGATATCCAAGCCAACAGAAAGAAGTTACAAAGGATCAATCAATACAATCTAAGACTCCTCACACATAGATCCGACTATAGAGATTTTTTGAGAATTGTTGTGTTCTAAAATGAATATCATATTGCATCAACTACTCAATTTGGCTCCTTCTTTTAAGGAGCAGCTGTTTTAGAATTTACAAGGGGAGAATCTTGATGTACCACAAAAAATTGTGGAGGAAGATGAGGATGATGTTGAAATCTATACTTTTGCCGTGGAAGATGTGAATCATAAAGTGCTTGGAATAGATGTGGAATAGAAAAGGCAGATCATTCCAAAGATGCTTATTGATAGGGGATCTAGTGTGAACATTTGTTTGAAGATATTTACAAACGCTTTTGTACTTATAAGCTAGTCCCAGCCCCTTTCCAAGTCAGGATGGCTGACCAAAGGAGGATATAGCCATTGGGATTGGTAAGAGGACAAGAAATTAGTGTATGGGGCTTAACTTTTATAGTTAGCATTGTAGTCCTCAGATGGAAGAAAAAGACACCTCTTAGTCCATGCTTTTGGAAAGACCTTGGCTCAGGCCTACAAGGGTCAAGTAGAATTGGGGTGCTGAAAGGATTACTATTCGAAAAAGAAAGAAAAAGTGGGTAGTAGCAAGCTAAGGGTGTCCACTTTTTGTCCACTCTAGGCATCGCTCGTCTCGCAAATATAAAGGAATTCCAATACCTCGATCCTGGTATTGCATCCAATAAAACGTTGATCGGTGGAGGTTTGGGCTAAGCCAAAAACCTCGATTGAGGTAATATCCACAAAAGCCACGTCAGCCAAAAAACCATGATCGTGGTACGTGGCATCTAACATGTCGGATGACCTCGATTGAGGTAATATGATAGCATGCCATGCCATGCTTACTTGTCATCCCAATGGAAGGCGAGTTGGAATCTTATGTGGCATGACATACCTCGACATGTCAAAAATTCCCCACATGGCATCGTATTTTATTGATGAGGAAAGCACATACCCCGATCAAGGTATTTTGACATGGCATAATTTTTAAAATAGACATGCTGAGTTGGCAAGATATTAGCTCAATCGTGGTAGATGATGCGGCATTCAATTTCATACGTGGTTGATACATGGCATCAATACCTCAATCGAGGTATTGGATGCTGGTGATGGCATGCTGGCATCCCTATATACCACGATCGTGGTAATTAGCACAATCATGGTAATATTACCATGTGGCCCAATCGGCATTGAGGCACAGGTGTGACAGAACGACCAATGGATGGCAGTTTGACCCATAGATGACCGACGGATGAATGCCTTTGATCGACGATCGATGGAACGTGGGAATAGCGAGTAGGGGCGACAATTTTGGCACTCATAGGATGATTCCAAATGCTAAACTCACAAGTCGATGATGAATCGTTCAAAAACGTTGATGAATTGATCAAAATCATGAGTTCTTTGTTGAAATGGTCTTTTTTTTGGTTGAAATCTAATGAACAACTTTTTAGGATTTAGGAAAATGAAAATGAAAATCAACTAAAAATGGAAATGTTTTGTAGCATTGCATTTCATGAAAAAATGAAAGCGAAAATGAATTGCATACTTTTATTTATTGGCAGCATTGCATTGAATTATGTTCTTTCCTTTGCCCAAAATTTCAAGTATTTAGAAAACAAAATTTTCATGCTATTTTTAATTTTTTAAGACGTTACAAGTGTAAAAAGGTAAACACTCAAAAGATTATGCTATTTTAAATTTATTAAGATGATACAAATGTAAAAATGTAAATTTCAAACTTTCCATGCTAAATGAATTATACAACATTATGCTTTTGTATTATAGATTATGAATTATGTTTTAGGCCCAACCCTCAATCCCTTGTATCACGACACTTTTATTTTTCAATTATTGGTGCATTTGATGACTCATTCCATCAATATTTAGCTCACTTAATGATATTTTGAATTATACTTCCATAACAAGTCTACATTTGACCTTAGAATGCTCTCATTTGCATCACATGTTTAGTTGTTATTCTTGCTTCCTATACTAATGTATGATGGCATATGTTATGAGTTCTTCTTGGCAAGCTACGTCATTACACTTCTTCTATCAAGTCTTCATTTCAACTCTTGGTCAATGAAATGTCGACCAAGCTTTATAAGGTGCTTCACCCACAATCAAGTTCATGCATATGGATATAGTCTTGTATGCTATCCATTATAGTTAGGACAACATATGCTTGTTTATGTAGACCACCATTGGAATCTTAGCAATTGTGTTATGAGCCAATTTAGGTACACTTTCAACACACCGCATGAGGTGTATGACACACTCATTTTTCTCAAAGAAAATACAAGCGCCACCATTGGAAGGATGCAAAATCCTTACTAATTTGTTATAGCCATGGATGAAGTTTGATGGGATAACTAAAGAGGGATTTAGCTTAACAAAACATTAAAGCTAGGAGGTTTCCTAATTGCATTGGTATAGAGATAAGGAGGTTTCGTGATTGCATTGGTATAGAGATAAATCCACCTTGATAAAGCATGTCCCTATGAGTCTCTATTGCATACTCTTGGCCCTACTCTTGGCCTTACCATGACATAATTATGTCATCTAGAATGTTGAAACTCTTAATGAACCCCTTTTGATTGGGATGAATCTCGAGAACTCCATCTTATCTCTCAATTGACATGCAAGCTATTTTGCAAAAACCTTATAGCTATAGTTAAGCATCATTGAATTGCTCATAGAGTTGTGTTCAACACCTTTAGGTATGATTTTTATGATTTTACTATTAAGTTCAGTTGGTAGTGTGCTTGATTCAAAGGCCTCATTCCAGACCAACAATAATTTGGTCCTTTTATGGTCTCCCTTGTGCATTCTTTGGCTCCTTTAATTCTAGAAAATTGTGCACCAATTTCACCCCCATACCACCCAGAATCAACATGTTCTATCACACTAATTCAACATAATATTCCACCATTTTTCACACTATTTAATATGTTTCTACCACACTAAGTCAACATATTGCTTGCTAGTGATGAAAAGTTGCCTTATTACTAAATAATCACTTAAGTGTGATGGCGACATGCACAAAAGTTACAGTAGCATCAATGATTTTCCATAACATCTCCCTAGTTGCCCCACCCAATCGACCAAGTTCATCATTCACCCTTAGCTCCCCTCCAATCTTACAAAAAATTTCATGACCCTATCCATTGATGCCCTACCTCCTCCATTAGATTTTGGGTATTACATAAGTTCCCAACTTCCCATAAAATGGTGTCACTTGCTTGCACCACATTAACTTGGTTATATTGCCAACAGTGAGTTGGTGCAACACCCTTGCAAACCAAGGGCTATGTATATAAATGTAGAAGACATATATTGTCCTTGTTGGATATGAAGCCATAGATCTCTTGGAAAAATAAACGAAGATAGACCTTTGATCTCAAGGTGAATAGGTGTGCAACCCAAAACCATCATAGCTATGGAGTGCGATTCTTTGGCGAGCTTTTTGGAGCAAGCTTTTTCGAGCGAGGTGAGCTTTTTTGTGAACTGAGAACTTTTCATGAGCTTTTGAAATCTACATTCAGAATCAAGATTGTGGCGACGCGAGCTTTTTGTACTCAATAAAACCAATACAACTCAGCTTCTAAATAGTGATCATCCAAAGCTTGCCTTGTGCTTGTGTGCCATGATAAATTATGATGCCTTAGAACTATCTGTACATCTGTGTACAATATGGATACATATCAACTTACCATGCTATTGCTATCAGGCTAAGAAACTGAGCTGGAAACTTCCCTGGAAGCTTGCTGAAGACAAGCGATGCTGGAACAGGGTAGAGCATATATGTAACTACGGGTCTTGAGGGCTAGACTAAAGGCGCACTACTGGAAGGGTGCTTGAGGGTAGGGCAGCCACTGGATGATGCAAAAGTAGGGCTGTAGCGACGGTGAACTATTATAGGAGAAAGACTAAGGCTATGCGACTAAAGGCAACAGGATAGTAAACCAAGCTGAGATTTGAATGAATATTTTTTTTGGAAGAAAGGTAGAGTTGATTATATTACCAGAAAAAACTAGAGGTTACAAGAAGCTCAATAGCCATGCTGGAGCACTGGGGTACAACCCCACCCACGAAACTTATATACTCACCTCAAGGGGCTTACCAGCTAGCTGTTGCAAATACAAGCCTCAAGGGGCTTACCAGCTAGCTGTTGCCCAATAGACTTGCCCTTATGTCAACACCTGCAAGTACCCTAATGTGGGTCCTCTGAAAACAAGTAGGTTGCAAAGACAAAGAAGTAGAGGACACTAGTTAAATGCACATGGAAGCACAAATGCCACCAAGAAGGAAAGCTCGAATCCATGGGTGTGCTTGAAGACTAGCTCTTGCACAAGCCTCTCCCGCTATCTCGAGCCCAAAGCATCCCCCAAAGCATCCCTAGGTGAGCAATGTTGAGAATCAAGCTCTCTATATTTGGTATTCCGTTGTGTGCTTAGTTGAATAAGGTGAGTCACACTGACTCAAGCATAGTTAGTATGTGTGGTTAGTATCTATCATGTACTTTGTGTGTTGACTTATCATAGTGTGGATAATGGATTGTGAAGAAGAATGTGGGATAGAATAGATGCATCATGGCACAAAGAGAGAGAGCTCAAGTGAGACAAAATCCATTGTATTAGAATGAAGGAGCATCCTCCATTATATAGAGTGAGAGGATGATGTAGGCACCTCCTCTATCTCACCCCTACATCAGTGGGATTGGCCTAAATCAAAGGAACCTCCCATGTGGGGGCCTTTGTGTTTACATCATCACTTAGGTCACACACTAGACACCTCATAGCACTAGGTGTGCTTCTACAACACACACACACACACACACACACACACACACACACACACACACACACACATGTAACTCCCCTAGATGCACACATGCCCCTTAGAGCAAGCCCTTGATCACATTTATCCCAACATACCTACCCTCAAGGGTTTGCCTCTTGCTATGTCAAGGATACATCTAGTCACATAGTTTCTCATGCCATCTCATGGTGGTCAAGGATAAATCTATGGCTAGGATCTCATGCTAGCAAAGGTGCCCAAGGGTCAAGGTTTACAAAAATGGGATAGACCAAACACATATCACATGGCCTACATCATATGGTGACTAGAGGTGATTTACAAAAGACAAAACACATGACATTCTTTTTGGAGTACTACTCCAGGCAGAGAACCTCAAAATTTGGCCAAGTGATGATAAACAAAAATTCAAAGCCAAATTACTCAAAAGCCAAAGTCCTCGTCTTCTACCACAAAGTTTGATGCTTCATTTGTTGATGGAGTTCTCTCTTCAACCAGATTTGTCATACTCCTCTTTTTCTCATTGCAAAACTTCTCAGAGTGATTATTCTTGCCACAATAAGAGAAAGGGTTGATTTTATAACAATCTTTCTCAAGATGATTGTTTTTCCCACAATGTTTGCATGTCTTGTACTTGCGCTTTGAAAACTTCACTGCAAGTGCTTCTGTGTGCATTTTGCCCATTCTTGAAGTGTTCTTTCTTTCCTCTTCTTGTAAGGCACTAATGATGCCCTCTAATGTGGGTTGAGGAAGATTCTTCAAAGTAGTAACCACATAGTCAAAGTCTTGAGGCATACTCTTTAAAAGCACTACCATAGCATCATCCTCAGTGACAGGAGAGTTAATTGAGGCTAGTTGTGTCATAAGACTCCTCATAGTGTTGACATGAGCAGTAACACTGTCTCCCTCCATTTTAAGTTCAAATAACTTAATTTTCAGATTTAATTTGGAAGTATGAGAGCTAGCACCAAATAATATGTCTAACTTATGCCATGCTTCAAAAGGGGATTCCAAATTTGAAATATGGTGTACATAATCATCTCCCAAACCTAATGCAATTATTGCATAGGATTTCTCTATCCTTTTTGTATTTGCAGGTGTAAAAGTAGAGTCAGTGGCCTTTCCTTTACCTTTGGTTGTAGTTGATTCACCTTCGTGAGAGGATTGAGTTCCTGCCTTGACTAAGTCCCATAAATTTTCTTTCATAAGCATAAAATTTATCTTCATCTGCCAAGTATGAAAGCCTTGGCCATTGAACTTGTCAATTTTATAAATAGTCATGAGAGGGTCTTACCTTTTTTAGGCATGTCTACTCTCTTACAAAATGACTAATCTTATTGAAAAAAGAAATCTCCCTCACCATACAAATGTAGATTGCTAGAGATAAATTCAAAAAAGTCTAATTGTTTAGCATATTCATACCCAGTTGGCTTCTCCCAAAGTTTCTTGGCCAGGGTCTTCTTCACTTTGAACTTTGTCCTTCTTGTAGTCTTTTTCAAATGTTTAGCATTGGAAGAACAATCAGAACTTGGCATCTTGACAAGATATTAGTCCCAACTTCAATTTGAAATTGCATTCTCTGATCTATACCTTAGCATCACTTCATTCCTTAAACATCATCCTAGCATTTCCTCTAGCATCAAATTTTTAAAACTTTAAAACTTTGCAGAATACTAGCTCAACATGGAGGGAAGAATTCACACAACTGGAGAAGAGTTTGAGAGGGCTTTCTATGCAAAACTAAATCTTGAATACCAATGTAGATTCAACACAGAGCTTGGGTGAAATAGTGCGCCATTCTGTCTAGGAGAGTTGCGCCTTCCTCGACTGTTCTTTTCTTGTTTTCTCATCGCTCCAGCATGCATTGGTCTTTAAAATTCACCAACAGAAAGCTTTAGACATGGAATAACTTGTGCTTGAAGGAATCTAGCAATGAGTGAGCACAGACATGGAATTGCATGATTTGTCGTCAGCGTTTGCTTGGATCAACATAGGTGATATAGACCATCTCTGGAGGAATGCTCTGAGCCAGATGTGTGCCCCATAGGGTAGAGTCTTTAGCTAGGAGGGCTTGGCAAAAGACATAAGGGATGGGGAGAACAGAGCTAAGTAATATTTTAAAAGGAAGGAAGAAGAAAGCTTCAAAAAGAGGTGATGGAGAAGATGATGAGGTGGCACTACCAAAGTGAGTTCCACAAAGCCTACCAGCTTTGATACCAAATGAAGAAGAATGTGGGATAGAATAGATGCATCATGGCACAAAGAGAGAGAGCTCAAGTGAGGAAAAATCCATTGTATTAGAATGAAGGAATATTCTCCATTATATAGAGTGAGAGGATGGTGTAGGCACCTCCGACCTTAAAGAAAAGGAAGCTCATATCACCTTTGGTCAATTACTTGCTTTGTCTCCAAAACTATGGAAAAATTGCTTGCATTGTTAATTGTTATGGCTTAATCAGTTTTTTATTGCACCTGGCACCGAATTCATTTTTGATTCTATGTTGTAGCTTATTGCATATTAGATGGCTCACGCCAGTGAGAAGAGGAACTTTTAGAATCTTGATCTCAGTAAGACTTAGAGGAAGGTGCTAAAAAATTATAATGTACACTTAATGAATGTCGATCAGGACATCATTGAGACAGCTTTCAACAATGGTGAAATTAGTGTTACAAAATTTGGCTAGGACAATGGCAAAGCGTGGAGTGAGAACCTTGTGTGAACGATATTTTCAAGCACACTTATTTTGGAACACTTATTATGGCACTCATCTCTCTCCTGAGAGTTATGTGATGTAATCTAAGTTTGATATCATGCGATGTGCTCATAGACACTTAGTCTGGCACTCAACTATCCCTTGATAGTTATGTGTTGCAATTGAAGCCTAGTGTTAGATGTGAAGACCATGGTTAGTCAAGGTTACACACTTATTTTTTGTGTGTTGATTTTTTGTAGTCTGTTACATGAGTTGAGCTTGAGTTGAGAGGTTATACCTAGGTCATTTTGGAAATGGCTTGCATTGTTAATTGTTATGGCTTAATTAGTTTTTTATCACACTTGGCACTAAATTCTTTTTTGAATTTTGTATTGCAGCTTATTGCATATTAGATGGCTTACACCAGTGAGAAGAGGAAGTTTCAGAATCCTGATCTCAGTAAGACTCAGAGGAAGGTGCTGAAAATGATAATGTATACTTCTTAATGAATGTTGATTAGAACATCATTGAGACAACTTTCAACAATGGTTAAAGCGGTGTACAAAATTTGGCTAGGACAATGGCAGAGTGTGGTTTCATGAATGATATCT
Organism: Dipteris shenzhenensis; assembly: GCF_047967505.1. Taxonomy (NCBI): domain Eukaryota; kingdom Viridiplantae; phylum Streptophyta; class Polypodiopsida; order Gleicheniales; family Dipteridaceae; genus Dipteris; species Dipteris shenzhenensis. Next base: position 31,232,835 of record NC_141617.1, on the reverse strand, counting down.
AGATGTATTTTTAGTAGAGTCTATAGATCAATTCATGCACCACTTCACCTTGGAGAGTCGACGATGCCTTGGTCAAATAGATCGAGACATCACCTCCTGTGACACAAAGTAGGAGGGTCCTACTTTAGAAGCTAGGGTCACTTACATTAAGAATGCGTGGTGAGGTTTCAAAGGCAAAGGAGTTGCCTTGTCCTCCCTTCCATTAATGCACCTAGGCCATCAAGCACACCCACACACAAGCATCAATGCATCCACCACAATCACAACCGCATTGCATCCACTACAGCCACAAGCACCACTACAGCCATGCCACACATATGCACCAATGCATCCACCACAAACTTCATCGTCACTGCCAATTCTGAGGAAATGTTGCTTGATGCGAGTAGATTAGCCCGTGAACTTGTTCCACAATATTTACACTGCACAAAAAAGATCGAGAGATGCACTTTTCATATCTCCGTCACTCTTCATTCTAGGGGTTCAATAGCTTCTCAAGCTTCATAATCATCGATATCTTTGGGCAACATAGTACCAAGGTCGAGCCCCTCCAAAACCATAGCCACCATCTCTCTTAAGGCTGATAGATTGAGGAAATGAATGACTCACCCTCTAACATCCTCAACTAGAGCATGACATGCTAGCAACTATTAGACAACATGTCGTCAGAGTTTGGTAAGCAGCCATGCCACTCAACTGCTAAAACATGGTGACTCCCAACAACAAACTATGAGTGCTCACATGCTGTGAGATAGGGGCATGATCCTACCAATGGCATTCAATTATAAACCAAAGTAGCAAAAGTCAAGTGTAAGAATGATCATCGAAGAGTGTAACATATAAATGGGCGAGGCCATTCTTGTGAGGAATGTCAGTTATCAGCCTAAGGTGACTCGAGGAGTGTTCACAGGAAACTAACAAATTATGTATAGTGAAACTGCAAATTTTCTTAGTACACCAATAAATTTATTTTTGCAACTTCGTAAAACTTTTCATGTTTTGGTTGTTTTTTTTGCCTTATCAACAGTTTAGGAAAAACTAGATCCGTGCAGGTAGTTGTATTGAGCTAGAATATATATAAATGAATTTAGTGCTATTTTGTAAAAATTGTTAAATAATATTTTCCATCTTCACTTGATTGTTAAACTGAATTTAGAACTTAGATTTATGTAAACTTGCAATTTGAGAAGAATTAATTATGATATGAAGAAGAGCACTATAATAGTAGAATTTTTTGAAATACACTATAATATTATTATAAGGGTAACAACATATGAAAATTTATCTAGTATACCTAAAAGTGGTTATTATTGGAATTGTTATTAATGGAGTTATATATCACTAAAAACATGACGTTTTTATCAGAATTTTTTAATAACAATTCATACATGAATTATTTTATGTGTATTGAAAAAAAGTAGTATTGCTTTGAAAATGAAAAAAATTGAGTAATATATGTTATGAATTAAGAGTCCTTCAAGAGTATGATTTAACTATAGTTTGAAATAGGAACTCCTTTACATGTATTGAAAATGGGCTTCTACTTAAATATACTAGATTATGTCTCTATTTTTGAGAAAGTAAAATTTTTTTGTAGATGCTGGATTTCCACTGAGGTTATTGTAGCCATATTTCGAGTCGGTTGTGTTGAGTTCTGTTATGTATTTCTCTTTGAGTGTATCCGCTTTGCTTTTAAAGTTTGTGGTGGCTAGGATTTCTGTTTTGAAGTTCAAGTGGAATGGTTTGTACCTGTTAACATCATATTTCAATTTTAATGGAGGATTGGTTTGGTGCTGTGCTATCCATTTTTCAAGATTTCTACTTTGTCTAATATATCTTTTTTCTATAGCAATACATAGAATAGAATATATGTAATATGGGCCTTTTGTGCCTTTTTCTTTGTCTTCTTCGCGATTTCCTATTTGAAATAGCAAAATGAAGTATGATGAGTTTTTCTTGTGTGTTAAAAGATGAAGTTTGTATGCATTTTAAGATATGGAATCAAGAATGTACCTGTAGGGGGCTGAAATATATTGTTCTTTGGTGGAGTCGGGAAAAACTCAAAATGTTCGCCATATCCTTCTTTTGCAAAATTTAAATCAATAATGGAAGTTATACTTTCTATGGTAAATGGCAACTCTTTTGCTTTTTTTTGATCATCTGTTTGGAACATGTTATTGAACTCTGCTAGTATGACATTTCCAGTCTTACGATCTATTTTGAGGAGTTTCGGCTAAGCTTACATTGTAGCCAAAGTGTAGAAGTTCAAGGCAATAAGCTAAAATTCCTTTTGAGTGCTTATCTATTATAGCTTGTGCTTCTATTCTCAACATCATTGGAGTAATGATATCATCCTCTTTTGTGATTTTTCGAATTATGTACTTAGTTAGACTTGCATTATGTTTGAATTGATATTATGTAATTGTTATTTATTGTATTTTTGAAATTTAAAATTTAATAATTTTTTATAAATAAAATTGGGTTACTAAACGTTTGCTCTCATTTCTTTGTCCCCATGTTCTTCCTTCCATTGTTGTACTTCATGTTGATTGTTATCCATGAAATCCCTAAGGTCTTGTAGTGTGCTCATCCATAAATGTATTCATTTTGTTCCTTTCCAGCCATGTTTGCAAGACGCATTTGAGCTGTATACAAGAAATAATTTTGTCCCTTTGTTCTTTTTGTTGATTTCTCTTGACCTTGTTGAGCCAATCGGGCTTTACTATTGAATTGATTAAAGATCTATGAAATAGTAATCTATTATTAATTAGAATACAAATTAATGTGAAGAAATACTACAATGCTTAATATTGAAAATGTACCTCGTCTGATGTTGCCATATTTTATTATTGGTTGTTCTTCAAATAAGTTTTTTGATAGATCTTATATATTAGTTTGTATATCAAACGTTTCTTTTCTCTTATAATGATGAATATTTTATAAAAGGATTTTCTATTGATTACTATTTTTTAAAAGTTCATGTAAGCATTGGAATGAAGTCAGATGGATTGATTTTATTTAAGATTCTTAAGTTTTATTCGAGTGGTGACTCATGAAAGCATGACATATGTTAGTCCTAGTGCAAATGATTTTTGTATTACTACAAGAGCCTTTCCTTTGAGTGTGCATCCTTGTGACATGTCCCATAATTGCATATGCTAGTGTGATTGGAAAAGTTGTTTTATGATACCATATTGAGTTTAATACCTTCCGTTTATGTTTTGATCGTCTTAGTGTGATTTTTTCATTTGTTGATAAGATCTTGGCATGAATTTTTAAAATGTTGTTTGTGTTATTATCTATTTCTAGTGATATGACACTTGCAATAGCGCCATTTGTAGCTCCGATTGTGAGATCTATATTTTCTGTGATCATCACTTTCGCTCCTATTGCTATTTGTTGTATGGAGTGGAAGTCTGGATCCATTATCCATTCTTTTAATTCTAAGATTTGATCTGCATTGGATGTCACAGTGACGCTTTTAATTTGATGCTCTTTTAATTTCTTATGTAGTATGAGCTCATTATAGTATCATATGTCTTTTTGATGGGTGCACAGTATAGTTGTGTCCTTGTCAATGAAATCGTTTGCTTCACTATCACTTATGATTAAATTACCTAGGTAATACTGAATCTCTTCTACGATTGGTTGTCTTATTCTAATTATGTCTAAGAATTCTATGTATGTTGGATCTTCCAGGTGACATGTTGATGTGTGAAGGAATGAAAAGGTTGTAGTTGTCTAGAAACCCGAGTTTCCAATATAGCATTTTCTACAGAATTCATTTTCTTGCACCTTGCATTAAAAGGCTGCAAGATTGTTTGCTTGCGAGTTTCGCATAGTTGTCTGATTACTGTGTTTGATGTTTGGCATGTCATCATTGACATCTCATCAATTATTATGATTTTTGCATTTTGCAATTCTATGTATCGTTCGTCTGACACTAGTAAGGAGGCATGAAACATATCGTGTCTCTTTGGTAGAGAAAACTGATGATGGACAGTAGTTGCTAATTGACTTAGTCTCATTGCAGCAGCTCCTGTTGTTGCTGCGAGAACAATCGATTTTCCTTGTTTTACATAATTATAAGTAATGTACTTGATCATAAATGTCTTTCCTGAACCAGGAGTACCACAAATGACATGAAGTCCTGTGGGTGATCCATTTATCTTTTCATAAATTTCTTGTTGTTCAGAAGAAAGAGTTGCATTTTCAAAATCCTTGAACTCATTCATCATTTGAAGTAATTTTGTGCGTGTTGTGTTATGTATATTGGTATCTTCATGAAGGTCGGTTGAAGCCATGAAGGAGTTCTGAATAACACATAATGGGCTTTTTTGGAGTATCATGTTTGTTAGTTGGTGGCGATTTTGATCTATTAGCAAGTACACTTTGCAATATTGATCGATAAGAGATTCGATGTCTTCTTCTATTTTTACAAGGTCTCGGATATGGCATTCTAAGAAGTAAGATTTCGTATGATTGTTTTCAGAAATGAGCTCGTTCTCATTTCTAAAATTTACGTTCTTTAGTAGAAGGTTGTAAAAAAATCCTTCAAAATGATGAGCAAGGTGGTAATCTGTGAAACGTACGATCCATGTTGATGGATACACATAATTTTCGAAAGAATCTACGATAGTTATGTTATCTTTGTTTTTTTTCTTTGACTTTTGGACATTGTATTTTTTCCAGAATTCATAGGTCAAGTCCTCCATGATACTTGGACGGCCGCAATATGTATCTATACGATGCATTATAGAAACACAATGTTCATGAAGGTATTTTTGGCGCATAGATGGGGGAGATGAGTCAATGAAATGCACAGATTCGCTTCTTTGAATGGTAGATATTTGTAAGCATGACAATGCTACCTCTTTTGGAGATGTTGGCTTTGAAAGAATGTATGCAGATATCATTTTTCATTTAATTGGATCTAGATTATCTAGTCCTAGAAGTTTCGCATCACTAGGATTCAAGTTCATGTGTCCCATGGGTTCGGTTTTCATAGCATATTTTAGAAGGTAATATGATAGGCCTGTGTTTGTTATTTTCTGAATATTCATATGTGCTTGCCACAAGAGTAATATTCCTGCATCATATGGAACGACATTACGATGTTCTAGTGATGGACGGAAGTAGATCCATCTTTGTGTGAGGATCTATAGTAGGTTTAGTATCTAAATGTATTGGATATGGAAATCCGTATTTGCATTTGTGGTTTGTGCTTGAGTCAAATAGATTGCATGTTGGCTTACATGTGTGGATTTGTTTTCTCTTTACAATATAGTTAAGCTTTCTTTGAATTGAATTCTCTGGCCAGTTATTAAAATCATTCATGTAAGGGATATGTGCATCTATCTGGTTTGATACAATATATAATATGTCTTGTTCATCTATCCATAGCACCATGTGTGCATGCATAGATCCTCTATTTTGTACCTCATATCTTATGATGTGATGGTTGACTCTACCTAGTAGTCCTTTATCGCATAGAATATATCTTGCTAAGAATTGTTGTAGTCTAACATGGAAGAGCACTGCGCATTCAACTGGATAATCTCTCCATGTGAAGTTTTTATTGAATTGTTTAGCAATGGTTTCTATTTGATCGATTTCACACCATCTTGTGGTTGATACCTCATCTGCAGTAAGTGTAACGAATATATTGGGAAGGCCCCATGTGTCAACCATTGCCAGGGATCTTTTAAGTTTCTACGGTGCCATGAAGGAGATCCAGGAATAGAACTTGGTATCTGAAACTTAAGAATATGTCTAATTATCTCTTGTTCAGATATTCTTGGATCTTGTCGTCTTTGTTGGTCAATATCTCTTTGTAATACTATAGTTTGAGTAGAGTTTGCTATTAAAATAGATCGACGTATTTGGTACATCAATAACAAGTATGGTTTGTAAAGAGTGAACACGGAGAACAATGTTGATATTCTCATTTTTAAATATACGTTGAAGAACATCTTGTCGTCATGAGCACCATATCCGAAAGGATAGAGGAATGGGAATAATGCATACTCTAGTGTTAATTCGTCACACTGTGATAGACCTTCCATAGATGTTATGAGTTGACGCTCAATAATTCTTGCTGAATCACGAAGTACAATTGTCCCGACTTCATGTGATGTATTTTTTTTGAATTCATGAGTTGTAGGTAGCATGTTGATTTGTTCTAGTAATGACGTAGTTGTCCTCATGTGCAATTTTCATAAGGTTGAATGGTGAGTCAGCAGAGTGTCTTTCAAGAATATCAGAAATAACTTTTGAATAAAGAACACTTACTCCTAGTTTTGGATGCGGTCATTCATACATTGTCCAGTATTTCTTAAATATGGGGTTTGTTCTAGAGTTAAACGCTAGAACATGTTTTGTTGTTAATAGTAAGTTTGTTGAGTTACTACAGAATCTTTGTTGGCGATTCCAACATATTAGTGGATTATCCAACATCGATCTCCTTTGTAGTATACCTGTTGCTAAAGATGTAATACCTTTAGAAACATTTAGGATATATCGATTATAGAAAGCATTTGCATTTGAAATATGTCTGCACCTAATACATTCTGTAAATAGTCTGGATCATAGGGAACTGAGTACAACTTTCTGAATGGACTATCTATGCATGCTTTACAAGCCATTTTTGATCTATGTCCTAGGCCATTTTCTACATGCAAACTTACGAACGTATTGGATAAGTCATATGGTGTTATACTTGATTCTAGTAGTGATAGTACTGATTCAAACTTTGTAAAAGAACTTGTGTTAAATTCTATTCTACCACAATATACACAATATTGCATCTTCGAAATATATTGAGAAGTGATTTGATTCCATTCTTTTAGAAATTTATTGATGAATAGCCATGAGGAGAAACTCGGTTGTAATCGCCTTTTCTTGTTTTCTATGCTAATGTAGGAAGCACGTTCTCTCCTTTCAATATGAGACCTTTTCATATTTGTAAAGTAAATTATATGTTGAAGTAGAAGCACGTACTTTATTTTCCCATTGTGGATGAGAGCATTAAAAATGACTTGAAATTCACCAATTCGAATAATCTGCAAACAAAATATCAAGGTTGTTAACACTTTATTATTTTCACTCAAAATTTATAACATCTCTAGTTTATGTTGATACCAATTTGAATATAGCATATAGGAATTTGAATGTAGCATATAGCATTTCGAATATAGAACATGGTAAATAGATCTTTCTTTTTGCACATAGGAGTTTGTATTTAGCATATATTTGTAGCTATTTGAATTTGGGATATAGCAGTTTTCATTTATCACTTTGTATATATTTGGTAGCAATTTGAATTTGAGATATAGCACTCTAAATTTCATACATATCATTTTGCATTTAGAATTAGCACTTAGCATTGATCAACTAGCATTTTTGCATTTAGCAAATAGCACTTTGTATCCAACACATAAAAAAATAAACTTAACCACACATTCGTGTGGGGGGAGAGTCGGCACATTTCCTCTCCAAAAATCATAAGACCAAGGAACGTGCCCTTCCTTGGGTTCATATGATTTTGCATTTTGCACATAGCATTTTGCATATAGTATGTAGCAATTTGAGTTTGGGATATAGAACATAGCACTTTGCATTTTGCACTTGGTACTTTGTTTTTAGAAATGTAAGATTTTGTATTTTGTACATAGTGTTTTGCATTTTTGAAAATTTAAAGGATCAATTTTGCAGTACAAAAAACTTTGAGGTTGTTGGCAATCGCCCATGCGTAGCAGCTCGAATTGCGAGCATCAATAGCACGGGCATCGAAGCAACAAGGACGAGCTACAAGAATGTCAAGCTAATGCCAATCGAAAACTCTAAATCATCAAGCTGCCTCTACAAGGTTTTCAAGAGCAAGTACCTTTAGGAGCAACTTGGCGCACAAGTGATACGTGACTACTTGAAGCTACATCAGCTTGAAGAGATCAAGAACACTCAATGCATAGATTGGAGCTCTCCCACTATGCAGACTGAAACCGATGGAGGACTTGTGCTAGCGGAGGAAGATGAGCGGGCAAAAAGGTGCGGACAAGACTGGCTCCTAAACGTTCTATCACTGGATCTCTTCACCCAAGAAAGTGAGTGTGATTCTAACTCAAAGGATGGGGAACTTGAGCCAACATTTGCAACGGACATACAAATATGAACAATCGTACTAATCATCACGCTGCCTCTTGAATTCTTTGAATCTTCACACTGCCTTTCGAATACTCTGAACCGTCATGCAACTTCTAGAATTGTGTGCATCTATGCACATATTGGAGCTCTCCCACTGTGGAGTCTGAAACTGATGGAGGACTGGTGCCTGGTGCTAGCGAAGAAAGGTGAGCAGGCCAAAAGGTGCGGATAAGACTAACTCCTGAATATTCTATCACCGGATCTCTTCACCCAAGAAAGTGATAGTGATTCTAACTCAAAGGACGGGAACTTGAGCCAAACATTTGCAGCAGACATACAAATATGAACAATCATAGTAATCATCATGCTGCCTCTTGAATACTCTGAATCTTCACATTGCCTTTCAAATACTCTGAACCGCCGTCATGCAGCTTCTAGAATCGTGTGCATCTCATTACAAGCTGAAGCCAAGAAAACGATCCTATGAACTATTACTACATCTACAAGTGAAGCCAATAAAAGAACTACTCTGGAACTTCTGCTATTGCTCGTCTATATGGTGTACAAAAAGAAACGTCATTAATTACTTACACATAAAACACTTTCCAGCTCTATGGAAAACAGTCAAAGGGTTGACACACGGGCAGTCACATGGGCTAGAATGGGCCATTTACAAGCACACAAAGGGTGGGCAGTGGCCAGTCTATAGCATCGTTTCACAGGTCCATGGGAGTAAAAAGGGCTGCCAGACTAGTTGAAAAAAGTAAAGCGCTCGTTGGTAGCAGTACATTGATAAGGCACTTAGATTAGATAATAGTGGACTTAATTTATGTAAAACTTGGCACTAAAGATCGTATCCATATAATCCATTCACTCAAGATATGTAAAACTTGACACTAAAGCTTGTATCCCTATAGTCCATTCACTCATCATGCATGAGATGAGTATATACACTAGGGATGCACTGATAATGGCATTTCATGAACCCACGTTTTGATGTAGTATTTCTACAAACACTGCCCTTACATCGTCTAAGGCTATCACACTTTTCATACAGTACAGCTCGTATCCCTATAGTCCATTCATTCATCATGCATGCGAGGAGTATATGCACTAGGGATGCATTGGTAATGGCATTTTAAGAAACCTCATTTTGATGTAGTATTTCTACAAACACTGCCCTTGCATCGTCTAAGGCTCCCACTCTTGTCATACACATTAATAAGGGCATTTCTCACAATAATATGTGACTAAACAATAGAGGCTTGAATCATTGGAATTTGTTCTAGGGTTGCTACACTCACAGATGCATCCACATCACAAATGAAGATGATCTTGTATAGTTATTAGCAATAAATGGGAGTTTGTTGTTGTTGCAAGGAATGCCCAAGAAAGTAAGTTTGTTGAGTTACTACAGAATCTTTGTTGGCGATTACAACATATTAGTGGATTATCCAACATCGATCTCCTTTGTACTATACCTGTTGCTAAACATATAATACCTTTAGAAACGTTTAGGGATATATCGATTATAGAAAGGATTTGCATTTTAAATATGTTCGCACCTAATACATTTTGTAAATAGTCTGGATGATAGGGAACCGAGTACAACTTTCTAAATGGACTATCTATGCATGCTTTACAAGCCATTTTTTATCAATGTCTTAGGCCATTTTCTACATGCAAACTTATGAACGTATTGGATAAGTCATATGGTGTTATACTTGATTCTAGTAGTGATATTATTGATTTTAACTTTGTAAAACTACTTGTGTTGAATTCTATTCTACCACAATATACACAATATTGCATCTTTGAAATATATTGAGAAGCGATTTGGTTCCATTCTTTTAGAAATTTATTGATGAATAGCCATGAGGAGAAACTCAGTTGTAATCGTCTTTTCTTATTTTCTATGCTAATGTAGGAAGCACGTTCTCTCCTTTCAATACGAGACGTTTTCATATTTGTAAAGTAAATTATATGTTGAAGTAGAAGCACCTACTTTATTTTCCTGTTGTGGATGAGAGAATTTAAAATGACTTGAAATTCACCAATTCGAATAATTTGCAAACAAAATATCAAGGTTGTTAACACTATTATTTTCACTCAAAATTTATAACGTGTGTAGTTTATGTTGATACCAATTTGAATAAAGCATATAGGAATTTGAATGTAGCATATAGCCTTTCAAATATAGAACATGGTAAATAGGTCTTTGTTTTTGCACATAGGAGTTTGTGTTTAGCATATATTTTTTGCATATATTTGTGGCTATTTGAATTTGGGATATAGCAATTTTCATTTATCACTTTGTATATATTTGGTAGCAATTTGAATTTGAGATATAGCACTCTAAATTTTGTACATATCATTTTGCATTTAGAATTAGCACTTAGCATTAATCAACTAGCATTTTTGCATTTAGCAAATAGCACTTTGTATCGAACACATAAACAAATAAACTTAACCATACATTCTCTCCAAAAATTATAAGACCAAGGAAAGTGCCCTTCCTTGGGTTCATATGATTTTGCATTTTGCACATAGCATTTTGCATATAGTATGTAGCAATTTGAGTTTGGTATATAGAACATAGCACTTTGCATTTTGCACATGGTACCTTGTTTTTAGAAATGTAAGATTTTGTATTTTGTACATAGTATTTTGCATTTTTGAAAATTTAATGGATCAATTTTGTAGTACAAAAAACTTTGAGGTTGTTGGCAATCGCCCATGCGTAGCAGTTCAAATTGCAAGCATCAATAGCACAGCCATTGAAGCAACAAGGACAAGCTACAAGAACATCAAGCTAATGCCAATCGAAAACTCTGAATCATCAAGCTGTCTCTACAAGGTTTTCAAGAGCAAGTACCTTTAGGAGCAACTTGGCGCACAAGAGCTACTTGACTACTTGAAGCTACATTAGCTTGAAGAGATCAAGAACACTCAATGCACAGATTGGAGCTCTCCCACTATGCAGATTGAAACCAATGGAGGACTAGTGCTAGCAGAGGAAGGTGAGCTGGTCAAAAGTTGCGGACAAGACTAGCTCCTGAACGTTCTATCACCGGATCTCTTCACCCAAGAAAGTGATAGTGATTCTAACTCAAAGGACGAGGAACTTGAGCCAAACATTTGCAGTGGACATACAAATATGAACAATCATACTAATCATCACCTTGCCTCTTGAATCCTCTGAATCTTCACACTACCTTTTGAATACTCTGAACCATCACGCAGCTTCTAGAATCATGTGCATCTATGCAGAGATTGGAGCTCTCCCACTGTGCAGTCTGAAACCGATGGAGGACTGATGCTAGCAGAGGATGATGAGCTGGCCAAAAGGCGCGGACAAGACTAACTCCTGAACATTCTATCACCGGATCTCTTCACCCAAGAAAGTGATAGTGATTCTAACTCAAAGGACGGGGAACTTGAGCCAAACATTTGCAGTGGACATACAAATATGAACAATCGTAGTCATCATCACACTACCTCTTAAATACTCTCAATCTTCACACTACCTTTCAAATACTCTGAACCATCACGCAGCTTCTAGAATCGTGTGCATCTCATTATAGGCTGAAGCCAAGAAAACGATCCTATGAACTATTACTACATCTACAAGTGAAGCCAATAAAAGAACTACTCTGGAACTTCTGTTGTTGCTCAACTATATGGTGTACGAAAAGAAACACCATTAATTACTTACACATAAAACACTTTGGCTCTATGGAAAACAGTTAAAGGGTTGACACACGGGCAGTCACATGGGCTAGAATGGGCCATTTATAGGCACACAAATGGTGGGCAGTGGTCAATCTATAGCATCATTTCACAGGTCAATGGGAGTAAAAAGGGCTGCCAGACTAGTTGAGAAAAGTTAAGCGCTCGTTGGCAGCACTACATTGATAAGGTACTTAGATTAGATGATAGTGGACTCAAGTTATATAAAAATTGGCACTAAAGATCGTATCCATATACTCCATTCACTCAAAATATGTAAAACTTGATACTAAAGCTCGTATCCCTATAGTCCATTCACTCATCATGCATGAGAGGAGTATATACACTAGGGATGCACTGATAATGGCATTTCAAGAACCCACGTTTTGATGTAGTATTTCTACAAACACTGCCCTTACGTCATCTAAATAACTACAGCTCGTATCCCTATAGTCCATTCATTCATCATGCATGAGAGGAGTATATGCACTAGGGATGCATTGATAATGGCATTTCAAGAAACCTCATTTTGATGTACTATTTCTACAAACATTGCCCTTGCATCGTCTAAGGCTCCCACACTTGTCATACACATTAATAAGGGCATTTCTCACACTAATATGTGACTCAAAAATAGAGGCTTGAATCATTGGAATTTGTTCTAGGGTTGCTACACTCACAGATGCATCCACATCACAAATGAAGATGATCTTATATAGCTATTGGTAATGGATGGGAGTTTGTTGTTATTGCAAGGAATGCCCAAGAAAGTGCTAAATCTAAAGGATTAATTGGTCCAAGTTTTGGAGCATGTTGAACTCCCTACTTGTCCCACAAAAATTGTAAAAATACTCCATCTGATCTCTAACGCAATAATAATTTGGAGGAGGTCAAGGCTTCCTCTTGTATGGGCTGAGAGTTCCCCTGTCCATAATTACTATTCGAGATGAGCATCTTTGCAAAGAAGCAACCAAATGTTCGGTACACTGAGGTGAGCTTAAATTTTCAAGGTGGAATAAATGATAGGGAAAGGGATTTTACCTCTTGTCTATGGCTGCTAGGCCCTGCCTTTGGACACTATGACCATGCAACAAGCATCCAACTAGGTTTATCCTCATTGTCATATCGACAAATTCTATTCTCTGTGTGTTCCTCTTCATTGCTTTCTTTGGAGGAAGGAGTAGTTGGCTTCTTCAGAGGAAGACATTCCTCAAGATCAGCCCTATCGCTTGTGCTGTGTAACTCAAATGATTGTTTAAGTTGGAACTCACTTGAACTTGAGGCCTCCTCTGGGATGATGGCCACATTCATCCAACTGCTATTTGGACAACACATCAATAGCTGAGATAGAGGAGAAACAAAGATAGAGACAAACAACTACTCTTTGGACACCTCAATAGTTGAGATAGAGGAGAGACAGAGACACAGATAGAGACAAAGACAGTAGCGGTGTCTCCGTCCCCTCCAAATCCAAATTTTATGTGAGTAACTTTGATTTCTCCCTCACAAATAGTGACAGTTGCAACTCACTTGAACTTGAGGCCTCCTTTGGGATGATGGCCACATTCTACTCTTTGGACAATACCTGTATAGCTGAGATAGAGGAGAAATTAAGACAGAGACAGAGACCTGCTCTTTGGACACCTCAATAGTTGAGATAAACCATAGGGACTTGCTTCATCGCCAAGCCCTACTTGCAGGTGAAGATTAAACTAGCCACACAAATCACACAATGCTTCAGATTCTAGTCCACATGTTCACAAAAAGTATACTAGCATAGATGCAAAGATCTAGAGAGACGTATAGCCAAATAGACAAAAGCTCCAAAATAAACTACATGAAGTAAAAGTTAATGTGTACCATGTGAACAGCCAAAAATCTAAGGGGCAGTCTATTCTATCTGATGCTCAATCTCCAAGTTTTGCCACATGCCCTTTGTAGGCTCTTCTTGGCTGCTGGGAAACCTGTTGGATTGCATGCTTGCTACCCCATAGTGGGGCAATTTAAAAACTGAAATGGAGGTTGCTTGCTGTAGCCCCCTTGCTGCTCTGCATTGCAACCAATGGTGAGGCACTATTCTTGGACTGATTCTAGACCTTCTTGCTGCTCCCATCTACACCCACAGTATGAGGTACTGTAGACCCTGATCTGGGCCTCGCTGCTGCTCCAGTGTGTATCCAATACTGAGGCACATGAATACCTTTGCAAGGTCCCTAATGGGCCCTCTTATATCGGGCTGTTTGCCCTCTGAACTCACCGACAGCAGAGCCACAGAGTGGACTGAACCAATCCATGACACTCGAATAATAGCAACTTTTCATGCTCTAGAACAGCTGTATAGCAGAGCTGCCCACTTCCAAGAGTACCCAAGATAAGGGATGACTATAATCTTGCAACATGGATGTTGGAGGTGACCTCAAATTCTAGAGAGACCCACCTGCAGATAGATTTTGCACAGCATTATACCAAAAGTCTGATCTCTTCATGTATGAACTATTTCAAATCCTTTCCAGAGCACTATCTACAAGTGAAGCCAATAAAAGAACTACTCTGGAACTTCTGCTGTTGCTCGTCTATATGGTGTACAAAAAGAAACGCCATAAATTACTTTCACATGAAACACTTTGGCTCTATGGAAAACAGTTAAAGGGTTGACACATGGGCAGGCACATGGGCTAGAATGGGCCATTTATAGGCACACAAATGGTGGGCAGTGCCCAGTCTATAGCACTGTTTCACAGGTCAATGGGAGTAAAAAGGGTTGCCAGACTAGTTGAAAAAAGTTAAGCGCTCGTTGGCAACATTACATTGATAAGGTACTTAGATTAGATGATAGTTGACTCCATTCACTCAAGATATGTAAAACTTGACACTAAAGCTCGTATCCCTATAGTCCATTCACTCATCATGCATGAGAGGGGTATATACAGTAGGGATGCACTGATAATGGCATTTTAAGAACCCACGTTTTGATGTAGTATTTCTACAAACACTGCCCTTACATTGTCTAAGGCTATCACACTTTTCATACACTACAGCTCGTATCCCTATAGTCCATTCATTCATCATGCATGAGAGGAGTATATGCACTAGGGATGCATTGATAATGGCATTTCAAGAAACCTCATTTTGATGTACTATTTCTACAAACACTGCCCTTGCATCGTCTAAGGCTCCCACACTTGTCATACACATTAATAAGGGCATTTCTCACAGTAATATCTGACTCAACAATAGAGGCTTGAATCATTGGAATTTGTTCTAGGGTTGCTACACTCACAGATGCATCCACATAAAAAATGAAGATGATCTTGTACAGCTATTGGCAATGGATGGGAGTTTGTTGTTGTTGCAAGGAATGCCCAAGAAAGTGCTAAATCTAAAGGATTAATTGGTCCAAGTTTTGGAGCATGTTGAACTCCCTACTTGTCCCATAAAAATTGTAAAAATACTCCATCCACTAAATTGCTCTTGCATGGGCTGAGAGTCCCCTTGTCCATAATTACCATTTGGGATGAGCATCTTTGCAAAGAAGCAACCAAATGTTTGGTACACTGAGGTGAGCTTAAATTTTCAAGGTGGAATAAATGTTAGGGAAAGGGATTTTACCTCTTGTCTATGGCTACTAGGCTCCGCCTTTGGACACTATGACCATGCAACAAGCATCCAACTAGGTTTATCCTCATTGTCATATCGGCAAATTCTATTCTCTGTGTGTTCCTCTTCATTGCTTTCTTTGGAGGAAGGAGTAGTTGGCTTCTTCAGAGGAAGAAATTCCTCAAGATCAGTCCTGTCGCTTGTGCTCAATAACTCAAATGATTGTTGAAGTTGCAACTCACTTGAACTTGAGGCCTCCTCTAGGATGATGGGCACATTTATCCAACTACTATTTGGACAACACATCAATAGCTGAGATAGAGGAGAAACAAAGATAGAGACAAACAACTGCTCTTTGGACACCTCAATAGTTGAGATAGAGGAGAGACAAAGACACAGATAGAGACAAAGACAGTAGCGGTGTCTCCGTCCCCTCCAAATCCAAAGTTTATGTGAGTAACTTTGATTTCTCCCTCACCAATAGTGACAGTTGCAACTCACTTGAACTTGAGGCCTCCTTTGGGATAATGGCCACATTCTGCTCTTTGGACAATACTTGTATAGCTGAGATAGAGGAGAAATGAAGACAGAGACAGAGACCTGCTCTTTGGACACCTCAATAGTTGAGATAAACCATAGGGACTTGCTTCATCACCAAGTCCTACTTGCAGGTGAAGATTAAACTAGCCACACAAATCACACAATGCTTTAGATTCTAGTCCACATGTTCACAAAAAGTATACTGGCATAGATGCAAAGATCTAGAGAGACGTATAGCCAAATAGACAAAAGCTCCAAAATGAACTACATGAAGTAAAAGTTAACGTGTACCATGTGAACAGCCAAAAATCTAAGGGGCAGTCTATTCTATCTGATGCTCAATCTCCAAGTTCTGCCACATGCCCTTTGTAGGCTCTTCTTGGCTGCTGGGAAACCTGTTGGATTGCATGCTTGCTACCCCATAGTGGGGCAGTTTAAACACTGAAATGGAGGTTGCTTGCTGTAGCCCCCTTGCTGCTCTGCATTGCAACCAATGGTAAGGTACTATTCTTGGACTGATCCTAGACCTTCTTGCTGCTCCCATCTACACCCACAGTATGAGGTACTGTAGACCCTGATCCAAGCCTCGCTGCTGCTCCAGTGTGTATCCAATACTGAGGCACATGAATACCTTTGCAAGGTCCCTAATGGGAGCTTTTATATCGGGCTGTTTGCCCTCTGAACTCACTGACAGCAGAGCCACAGAGTGGACTGACCCAATCCATGACACCCGACCAGTAGCAGCTTTTCATGCTCTAGAATAGTTGTATAGCAGGGCTGCCCACTTCCAGGAGTACCCAAGATAAGGGATGACTATAATCCTGCAACATGGATGTTGGAGGTGACCTCAAATTCTATAGAGACCCACCTGCAGATAGATTTTGCACAGCAGTATACGAAAAGTTTGATCTTTTGTGTATGAACTATTTCGAATCCTTTCCAAAGCACTAGCAGCATCTACCCATGAATTCAATGCAAAAAGCGATGCACATAGTGTCTCTTTAAGCCATTCATTTATGAGGCTGCTAGGTGTGAGATAAGAGAGTCATCAAGTTGGGTTTCAGATCAAAGAGTCATCTGCAACTCGAAGCATCTTCCTTGTTGCATGGCATGACTCTAATTATTTATTTTTCCTTTCAGTCTCGAGCATTTTCTAAACGACAGAAGCTTAGGAATGACAACTGAAAGGGCAATGCACTGCTTAAAAGAGTTTCCATGTAAACATCGAAGCTTTTAACAAAAGCTTTTATGTGAATCCACATGTTAGCTTACATGTTTAATAAGTGCACTTTCCGGTAGTTTAAGGACTAAGTCCACAGCGTAACTTGCATGCTTTAGATCAGTATGGACAGTTTAAAGTCTTAAGTCGAAAGACTTGAAATGATGTAACAAGCACACAAAGGATGGGTACAAACTTTGCAAGATCCCCTGAAAATCTACTGTTTGTGAAAGAGGATGAGTTCAGAAGTCGTGACCAACATTTTGTCCTTTTTCGAAAGGTGGAAGACCACATTGCATCTGCAGTTCCTTGAACCTTTCTACATTGAAGTGCCGTTTTTTCATAAGCTTCCTTTGCTTGGAAGAAACAAGTATACGCATCAAATCCTGAAAAGATGGATTTCTAGAGGTAAGAATGAAATACAAAAAACCAACTATGAGGCCAACAGACGATACAAAGAACGCAATGGGTTCCATCAAATCCCATGATAACTCCCAGAAAGTGAGGCGGAAGAAAAGTAAGGTCTGCAATATGACGACCACCAAAGCTGTCCAAAACATTTTGCGCGCTTTCCTTAGTGCGATTCTGTCAATCTCTTCTTTCTCCTTCTGCACACCGCTCACAGTCCTCACCTAATTGCAAGGTCATCCTCGCAGTTTCTAGCAATCATACAATTTCAACGTGAAAACAAATGGAAGATGAATACAGGGCTACCAAGACTTACCAGGCAAAGACAATTGAGAGAACAGCACCGAGCGCAATAGCAGGCGATGGTGATAGAGAAAACAGCACTAGGAGCAACCGCTGCTGCTATGGCGATGGTGAAACAGGAACAATAGCAAGCTTTGATGATCGCAATGACATGAAATTTCAAAAGAAGGAAATCTAGTAGGGTGGATGACTAAACAGAGCAAGAAGGCAATTTGAATAAACAGAGCAAGAAGGCAGAGCAAGAAGGTAGTTGGACGAGACGATGGGAAGCAACGTTTGATTTGGAGGAAGTTTCTTGAATCAATAAAAAATGAAAATGAAAATTTAAACCTAAACCTAACACGTGGCTTCACCAGAGGGCAGATTTCCTTTTTATGTCACAATGCTACCTGCTTAACTAGCTAGGTGGAAAGTTATAGGATTTCTCTATCTGAAACGTAAAATTTCTCTGTGAACAAAGGGTCACTCAAGATGCATTCCCCCACACGGAGGATCCTTGGAAATTTTCTCTTGTGAATATTAGGGTCACTCAAGATGCATTCCCCACTGCATAGAATCCTTGAATGTGAATGCCACAAACCGAGCAAGAATCATAATATAATTTTCCTTTTCTTTTTTTGTCCTTCCCAAAGTTACGTAAAGTTCCGATCCAGTGTTGGATCATGCCACTTTCATAAAGAGAAAGTGAACGCTAAGATCACTCAAGATGCATTCCCCACCTCATAGAATCCTTGAAGGTAGAGCCACAAAACGAGCAGGAATCATAATGTAATCTTTATGTTCCTTTTTTTTCCTCCCCAAAGTTACGTAAAGTTCTGATCCACTGTCGGAAGCGTGCCACTTTCATAAAGAGAAAGTGGCCCCTTGATTTCTACCTACCACATTCCGATTAAACTAACAAGCCTACAATTAAATTCAACTGGCACAAAACACATTCTAACTAGCTCACACTGGCCCACAATTAGATTCAACTAGCCCGAAACACAAAATGAACTAAACTAACCAGCCTACAATGGCTCACAAGTAAATTCACCCAAGGTTAATCATTTAATCGAGACCTCCACATGGGGGAATGAACCACGGTCAGACTTCTCAGGTGTAAAAGTGCTTGGAATATGGCTAGGACCCGCTTGCCTTATTTTGAGTACTTTCTTTCCCCAAAAGTCTTCATTCCCAGATTTATATTTCTTGGCTTCATTGCCATCATGCCCATTCATGATGACATGACAGCATCTCACATAACTTGACACCTCCCATATATTTTATTCAATCTGGCAAAGGGGTTTCTGAAGTTCACCGTATTGTTTGCATTTTGTCTAGTACCTCGTTTCTATTGTACCCTTTGCCCTCCTTTGCAAGCTTGAGGTATTATACATAACCTTTGTGTCTCTTCTCGGAGATGTGATTTGTTGGAGGCTATATCATTGATCTTTGGTCACAATCATTTCTCAGATTTACCTCATCAATTGTAGGTTATACATGACACCTCTCAGAGATCTGATTTAGTATATTGGTTTCTCAGATTTCCTACATCGGTCGTATTTTGGCTAGAGTAGGACACAAATAACCCTTAAAGCTACGTAGCATCACACTTCATAAAGATCTGATCTACTTCATATCATAATCCCGAGGTATTACTACAATGACAGCATGTAGCATTGAACAGGTTTCTCAGGAACACCACATAAAGTAATACGACACTTCTTGGAGAAGACCCGATTTAGTGCAGGCTGTATCGTGATCTTTGTTCATATTGGTCTCTCAAGTTTTGCAAATCCCTGTATTTTGTCTAGAGATTTCATCACACAGTCCTTTCTACCATACCCTTTGCAAATACGGATTGTGGAGTTAAGTGTCACTTATCTACCAAGTCAATTGCATTCCATCTAGGCATTTCAATCTTTTTAGGTTTTGGGGTAGAGTTCCATTTGTAGATGACATTCCTCACTCTTATCTGTAGTGTCACAGTTTGTGACTACTTTTCATCTTTTGTCCCTATTTTTGTTGTTTGAGGTTTTTGCCAAATTCTCAAGTTCTTCCATCTGAAAGCGTTCCGTGGAAAGAGCCAAGTCTACTAATCATTAAGACTCTACCTTAACCCCTTCTATACCGTTAACATGTCTACCGAGTTGGTCGGGTTACACCTAGGCATTTCAATCTTTTTAGGTTTTGGGGTAGAGTTTCATAAGATGATGTCCAGCACAGTTTGTGACTACTTTTCATCTTTTGCTGCTAGGTTTATGGTTTGAGGTTTTGTCCAATTCTCAAGTTCTTCCATCAGGAGGCACGCAAGTGGAAAGAGCCAAATCTCCTACCAATCATTCAAGGGTTACCCAAGCCCCCTCTACACCTGTGCACGTAGTCATATTGATTTCTATATCACATTTAGAAATATGATGTGGTAAGCGGTTTTGCATTTTTGTTTCTCATGAAGCACCCCACTATGAACAACTTTGACATTCTGCAATGATACTTTTCTATCAGAAACAAGGTAGATTAAAAATTACAATAAAATTTTCCAATAACTTAAGGGAAAGGAAGGGTGTAAATTGGAAGGAGAGGGAAAGATAAGAAAGCAAATGAAAGTGAATAAATATAAGGAAAGGTAAATGAGTGAAAAGAGAGGAGAGGAGAGAGGTGAAAGAGGGGATGGACCATTAAATGTGAGTGGGGACCATGACTGGAGACCCTCATTTAAATAAAGGTCGTGTCATACAAGCTAAAAGACAAAAGCATTTCATACCCCTAGGGCATTTAACCCTAAACATCATTAGTATCAACTAAACTGCCACTAACCTACATTTAAACCAGGATTATCTTGCAGTAAAAAAGTCAGTATGACTTTTTGAAATGAAAACTTAACATTGGCTTTGATTAGCCAAAAATTTGCAGGGCCAGAAAAGACAGCTGCAATACACTCTCTACAGTAGCTTTGCAATGAAGATAAAGGAAGCCTTCAAGGCCTACAAAATTCAAGCCACTCTAAATACGGTATATACAGGGGGCAAAATCACTTCTTGAAAATAGGGAAGATGAAAGAAACAATGCAACTGTTGTACAGATGTTTGTCATACACCAACATATGGCCAGATGTTGATGAGCTGACCAATGAAAACATAACTCCGCATTAACCTTCTCATTGTCTCTTTAAATCAAGCCACAAAAGGAAGTAGTTCACATAGCTTTTTAATGCATCAGGCCTCGAAAAGTTCAAGCCAAGAGAAGAGAAAACCTAAATGAGTCACAACAGAAAAAAGAACCATTGTGCACATGACCTAGCCATAATACCATGCTGGAAAGACATCCAGCCCAACTGTTCACCAATATATATTTTACTGCTTTTGATGGCAACAGCTTGTGCACCCATAATACTGTGTGGGAAAGACATGAAAGACATCTAGGCCTAATACACTTTTAAAAAGACATGAAGGACATCTAGGACCAACTGTTCACCCAATATCTAACTGCTTTTGATGGCACCAAAACAGCATGAGGTAGTTAAGAAATCTCCCTTTTCATGGCTCATTTGCAAACCATGAAAAACAATAATTCGTATTAATCTGTACAAAAGGCTTATCCAACCACAGAGGTCAATCATGTTAGTGAAAGATTTTCCATGGATCTGAGGCAACCCGTACACACATTAATCGTAGGCTACCACGCCACTAAGCCTGATGTATCATAACCTAGAGCAATATCATGGATTTTCCATTGACCCCTCAAAAAGTGATCACAGCCGAAGCCCCTTTACTTGAGAGACTAATGGAAAGCTCAGTCTTTGATTAGTCTTGCCTATACTGCTTGGATTGGAATTAATGGCTCTATCATTTGACTTCAAGGGACTAACGCTACAAAGTGGTTTATGAGGTGGCGTTACTTGGCTTGAAGACTTCAAACAAATCTGATTTTCCATTGAGCTTAAAGGGCCAAGTGAACCAATAGTGGAATTACGCCGAACGCGAGCTCGAAGACATGCCAATTTGCTCCCCCGTTGTTTATGACAGTCTGGCAGTGATATAACTTGCAAACTTTCTTCGGTGTACCTTTCGACTGGTGCTCCACTTGGATCCTGACACATTTGCAGTTCAACAACATATTGTTCATACATCACCAATGTTTCAATGTACTGTTACACGAGTCAAAGAACAAGCTGAGAAAGACGACCTGAACAAAAAAGGTGGAATTGAAGTATAAGAAATTAGAAATGCAATTACAAATTGAAATAAAAGTGAGTATTAGTATTATTTTAGAGATCCAGATTATCAGGCATTGGATTTTTTCAGCGCAAACAGACTTCCTTCTTTCATTTTATGAACCCGCCCAACATTCAAATAACAGAGTAGTCTTGGGGCCCTCTAAACCATGAGTTCATTGAACAGAAGACTTACCCCTAGCATTAAAAAAGTGAAATCATGCTTCATCTCCGATATCTGCAGCTCAATCTCTCTCCTGAGCTCTGCAAGTGTGGCCGTTTGTTTAATTTTGATGATAGTAATCAGCTTTCCGGATGTGTCACGGGACGTCTCCCATTTTACATATATTTCACACATGTCTGACTCTCTCTCAGTAACCTGTTGATTCTCCTTCCTACTTGCAGTGAAGGTAACACTAGGGAGAGGAGAAGAACCCCCAAAGCTGAGTCTTCTGGGAGACTTGGATTTCTGGGCAGTTAAAGAGGTCGATGAGGGACAAGAAAAAGATGAAATTCTGCAGGGAGGAGTATTTTCCAACATTAAGTGCTTTGGTGTGGATAAAGCAGAAGAAAGTGCAGAAGCCATTCCACAGGGAGGTGTATTTTCCAAGGTTGAATGCTTTGGTGTGGACAAAGGACAAGAAAGAGAAGAGGCTGTTCCACAGGGAGGTGTGTTTTCCAGCAGTGAATGCTTTGGCTTGGCAGGTGTATTACGCATAGGACTGCAGTCCATGTCTCTTATCATTTCAGTTGAGGAAAGATCTGTAGAGACAGGTGAGGCATTTAAAGCTCTGGAAGGTTTTGCAGCAAACCCCATAGATGTTTCACTATGGTGATCCTTTAGCAACGCAGAAGGACAAATGCCAACTGAGGGAGGATCTTCTGATATCTGATTTAAATCCGATCCGGTCCCAAAACACTTACTTTGAACAGCCTCACTAGCTGGCTTATGAGTGTTTGCAGCAAGTTCCCTGCGGTTTCCGCAAAGCAGGAAAATGTTTTCAATTCGTGATCTACGAGAAGCAACATTCAAAGCGTCTGGTTTTCCCTCATCACTATTGCTGGACTGAGCAACATTCGAAGCGTCTGGTTTTCCCTCATCATTATTTCTGGACCCCAGGTTTACCGTTTCAGTTCCAGATACTGGACACTTATCCAATCTTCCTTTCTCTAATCTTCCTTTCTCTTCTTCTTTCCTGGCTGAGATGCTCTCAGCGCTTTCTGGACCTTTCACAATTGTTTGACTATGCAAATCTGCTATACCTTCAGGGGCACGCATTTCTGAAAGCCACCTATAACTAGTCAATTCCTTTTTTACTGCCTCACTTTGGTGTTTGTCCTCTTCAATTTTCTTCCCATGAAGCCAAGTTGCCCCAGTCTGCAATTTCTTATAATCAACTTCATCTCCTGACATTCTCTCGTCTTCCTCCTCAGATTCTTCAGGTATTATGGGCAGCCATCGAGACCTGTCAAACAATCCATGCTCAAATGCATTGAAATCACTTTTGAAATGTCCAGAATATCCCT
The DNA here is from genome assembly GCF_047967505.1 of Dipteris shenzhenensis. Classification (NCBI taxonomy): domain Eukaryota; kingdom Viridiplantae; phylum Streptophyta; class Polypodiopsida; order Gleicheniales; family Dipteridaceae; genus Dipteris; species Dipteris shenzhenensis. The sequence goes on along the minus strand of NC_141617.1, from coordinate 31,209,178 downwards.
GGGAATCCAAATTCTCTGCAGCCTCAGGAGGCTGGAAAACATAATTGTCAGATAGCTCTGACACAAGAGAGCAATCCACAGATGGAGAGTCATCAAATATACCCATTTTTGACTTAAGAAAAGAGGAATCTTCAGGTTTTCTGGTAGCCATATACTCAACATTCTGAAGGCCATGAGAATTCGCATCAGGTGTACAACCGGCCACAGCATCATTAGGTAGCCTGATAGCCATATTTTCAGATTTCTGAAAGCCACATGAAGTCCCATTAACTCTTTCCACAGATAAAGCATCTTGATGCGGCTGATGATCACAAGGGTTCCCTGTGGCCTGTATCCTGAATTCATCAACCACCTCATTTTCGTGTTTCTCTTCCTTCTTTCTGTCAACTCTGAGACTGCCAGCAAGTGCAATAAAAGAAGGGAGCTGATTACATTTTTTTTCAACCTGTTGATTTAGGAATTCTAAGTCTTCATTCAATGGCATTATCATTGCCCTCAAGTTGTTAAACGCCTCCCTAGATTCATTACTAACATCATCCTCTGTTCTATAAGCAGTGTTGGTCTCCGAAATAATCTGTTCATGAGAACTCTTAAGGAAATGTCCCACAGCTGTCTCAATTTCCTCCATTCGAGTTTGCATGAAGTCAATCTGCTTCTGTTGCTCTATAACCTTTTCTTCTAGCCTCCTCTTTCCAGACTCTATGAAGTCATCCACAATCTTCTGGCAATCTTCTAATCTTCTTTCAATATCAAGTCTTAAGGCCTCGTCATAATTTTTGAAGTGTGTTTCACATTTCTCTGTGTGCTCTTCCTGCAAACTACCTAACATCTTCCTTAAATCTATTAAATCCTGTTCCTTTTGCATCAACTGTTTGTAAGTTTCCTCTTTCTCCCGGTCTTTGTTTCGATTCTCTGCTTGAAGTTTAGCTATGTAGCTATCCATGGCACGTATCCTGACCTCCAGATTTGATGGATCTATTTCGCCACAGCTTGTTGATTTGTCTTTTGCTGGGGACACTGGTAAACGGACTATGCATTTAGCCTTTGATCCGTATTCCAGTGTTCCGATAGTTTTATGAATGTCTCGAGGGTCTGGACTAGCACATAATATCATCAAAATCTTGGCCCCATCATCCTCAAAGGAGTCCTGCCATGCTCAGAAGCCACACAAAATTCATAAGCAATTGCAAGTCATTCAAGCCCTAGCAGTCACCCGAGGAAAAAAATAATAATCTAAACCGCTTACCTGCAGAAGCATTGTGAGTTTACTATCTCGAAATGGAATGTATGAATCACCATTAGCAATAGCCTCCACAACCCTTTTCAATGCTACATTGCCCTGATTAATCTTACCGGTCTGTGGGGGTTTTTACAAAAAGGAGAAAATGAGCTGTTGTGAGCTTCCGAAAGTAAGACAAATGGATGGGGTAAGATAGTACTCTTCAAATGCTACATTTGTGAGCTTCCCAGAATAAGACAAATGGATTGAGTACGATAGACGGGCAAAGCACCTGCAACTTCGACTCTATCCCCACCCCCGCTTGCTCAAGATTCTCAGAACCTGCCATATCGACAAGAACCAGTCTACCTCCGACTGCTGGCACATCCAGCATTACCTGCCAACCTTCTTCGTTAGGAATAGAAATAGCAAGCGCTCTCTCTCTCTCTCTCTCAATTCTATTGAAAGGAGAATCAAATTGAGGAGTCGTCACCATGCAATGGCTACGCGAGCTTCTGTCGTTGCATAAAGTGCTCTTTACTACACGCTTTTTCTCCACTTTCGCAATCTCCTTGGAGATCTTTTCTGCGTCAGCGCCCGAGATTGAGACAGCATTTTTCGCTTTCTTGCCCATGATTTCCAGCCTAACCTGGTACAGATGCAAGCCATTTAGAACAAAACCAAGAAAGGTGTTGTTGGGCTTAATTGGGCATGACGGAGTTTAACAATGCTACAAGGCCAAGTACCCGGCACGCGTTCGGCTTTGTCCAATGTCCGTTAGGATACGTGGCCAACAAGTCGAAAATCTCCTCATTGTAAATTTCCAATATCGTCACGTTCACCCTGATCCTTCCCACGGAAAATCCTGGAGATGCATTGGCACATTTAGCATCTTCCCTTCCACCACTCTCACTTAGTATGTTTTGAAGCGCACGATAGGCGATCCCAGGCTCATTCGCTGATCCAAACATCGTATGACTCTTTCCCGCCCCTGTTGGTCCATACATCATTATAGTGCATCTACCTCCCAGCTTAACAGATTCTATTCGGCTCTCCACGTACTTCTTGTAGAAATTCTGCAGGTCTTCGCTCCCTGCAAGAGAGACCCCATCCAGACCAAACTCACGATAGCCTTGCTCTGTTCTCACTCTCACAGTGTGACCGTTTTCCAGCACCTGAAGCGCCGAAGCCTTGTCCGGGCCGTCAGGGTGCTCACGGAGGCGACCCACAACTTCAACAGGATGGTCAGAAGAAGGCAAAGGCGGGGCGGAAGTAGAGGGGGGGGCAGAAGCGAGGCGGTGAGAGAGGGAAGAGGAGGCGGACTTGAGCTTGGGGGTGGTGGGGGTGCGAGAGGAGGAATGGTGGCTTTGAGGGGTGGAGGAGGACAAAGCAGAGCGAGGGGGAGCAGGGGAAGGAGCCATAGTTGGTAGTTGGATTGGATGAAGCTCTTGTGCTGTTTTCGAAGCAGGGAAGGCTATGGAGATGGAGCTTGAGCTTGAAGGCAATGGAGACGGAGATGGAGATGGAGATGGCGAGCAGGAGCTTGAATGGAGGCGATGGCGATGGCGAGCTTCAAGTTTCTTCTTCTTGTTGTTGTAGTAGTTGTTGTTGGAGGTGGTGGTGTTCCTTTGTTTTAGTTTGTTGTACAAAATTCGGAAATATGAATGAAGCGAACGTTGCTCAAGAAAAGACCACCCAAATAGCCGTTAGAGGACTCCCTCCCTATATCACGGAAGGAAGGTGTAGAGAATCGAAAGGAGGACACTTGGCTACCCGGTGACCGACCGTAGACTGGAAGCCAGTTGCTTCGGTTTTTGATCGGGCATGGTGACCGGGACAGGTTCTTGACCGTCGTTGACGGTTGGGGGGGACGAGCACGGGCTAAAGATACATGGCAGGGATTCGGCAATGCATAGTCCACCACATGGTTGTTACACGACGTGCGCAGTTCTAGGTGCATCTGCGTGGCGAAAAAATACCGCAATTGATCCAACAGCTATAGCGAGGCGGTTGTTGGATCATGGATTATGAATTCAAGGTGCGTGGGGTTTTACTTTATATAGCCGATCATGCGCGGATTCCAACCAGTCAATACAAGGGGCACACATTCCGATTATGCAAAGATTTCAATCCAACAGCGAGGATTGAGACTCCGTCGACCCCAACCGTTGACATGGGCGGGGTGGGTGTCTTCATAGCACCGACCTTCCCAGCTTTAGAGAGCATTCCCACTTGGGCACGGACTTGTAGGACGAACTCAAGGCGTCGAAATAGAGAGGGTGCGAGGGAACAATCAATTGATCGAACCTCCCTTTTCTTCTGCGAATGAGACGCTTGTGTCAAGCTATATTTTGATGCAAACAACCTTTTCCATTGGATGAATGAGGATGAAAAAACTAGAAGTCCTACTTATGCGGCTAACTTCAACGAAGTTCGCGATTTTAGGGGGCACCTTCTCCACCTCGTTGAGCACGGCAAATTCTTGGACAGCAGGCTATTTTTCGGTTCTCCACAGATTTTGGCTATAGAAACCTCCCTCGTGGGGATGTCCTCTCACGAAGAGGGTTTGCGCCAGCTACACAAAAATGGTCTAGGGGATGCCCCAAACCTCTGTCAGAGAGCATTCCCCCAATGTTTAGTGGGGGCAGTGGGGGGAGGGAGCATCCACAGGCATCCTTGTAGCACCCAGCTTCCCAGCTTCACAAAGATGGTTTGTAGCACCAACTTCACAAAGAGGTCTTGGGGAAATTTGCCCGAGGCTACCCAACCCTCCCTCAGATTCTAGGGAAGGGGGGTGAGGATGGCTGTCCCCGTACCACCCAGCTTCCTAGCTTGGGTAGGATGCTCAAGGCTACCCCAAACCTCGCTCCACCGATGTTCAGTTTAACGTTAGAGAGATTTTAGCCTAGAAGATAAGATGGAGCATCGAAACTAAACCAATTCTTTGATCTACAAATTTCCCGTGAGTTACAATTATATTAAATGAGTAGCATGACCCATCTACAATGGGTTATAGACCCGCTCCACTGGGTCTCAACATGGGATCTCAAAATTCGCCCTGCTAATTTGAGAATGGACCTCCTTTTTTATATCCAGACTTGATGCGTTGCCACATGCTTTCAAGATGTGAACAAAGGCAAAGCTACTTGGCGAGAGACCTTGCTCTTGCATTTGCACATCCTCGCTTTCTTCTTGTTTAGCATACCCCAAGATCATTGTACTCCATGTAAGCACATTACAATGAGGCCACAATTCATTGAAAATTTTGTGTACATGTCCACCAAAGTAGTCTCCACAAATAAGTCAAATTCAAGGCTAATCTAAAAAACATTATTAAACTTCATGTTGTTTGCAAAGCTATTGCAAGTCTTCAATCCGCAAGATTGGGAATGGTGTATGCACTCAGGAAATTTAGACCTTATCTACTAGCCAACAAAGTGATTTTCCATGTGGACCACCAGGCATTGATTTATTTGATTAACAAAGATCAGCAAACTTGCTCGATGGATGCTCATCCTACAAGAATTTGACTACCAAATCATTCATACACCTGGGCGACAGCATGCTATAGCCAACTATCCAAGTAGACTTACCGAGGGAGAACCTCCTATAGGTATTTCCGATGACCTACCTGATGCAAACATCTTTTTAGTCCGAGTGACAGCACCACCAGATTGGTATGACAAGATGCTTTTCTTCCTAAAACTGATAGTCTCATACCAGAATCACTGACCCGAGATCAAAAAAAGAAACTAGTATTGCAAAGCAGACCCTACCTAGTGATTGCAGGGGTGTTGTATAAACAAGGCATTGATCAAGTAATCAGAAGATGCGTACCTACCCATGAACAAAAAGCTGTTCTAACTGAGGCTAGCTTACCATGCAAAGGGATGGCAGACCCACGGATGTTGATAGGATGCAACACCAACCGATCTTGCCACTAGAACCCTTTCAGAAATGGGTACTTGACTTTATTGATCCAATCAAACCTCTAGTAAAGTACACACAAAACCAGTATATATTGGTTGTAACTAACTATTGCATGAAGTGGGTTGAAGCCATTGCTCTCAGAGATAACAAGGCAAGTAGTGTGGCAAAATTTCTATATAAAAACATTATTACAAGATTTGGAAGTACAATTGAAATTGTTTTAGATCAAGGCACACATTTCATAAACAAGGTAATCTGAAAGCTTACAAAACTTCACATGATTATTCACAAGAAATCTATGACGTACTACCCTCAGAGAAACAGCCAGGTAGAGAGTTCTAACAAATTCACAGAAGACCCATTTCAAACAATCCAACAAATTGGGACCAAATGCTTGATTGCGTGCTATGGGCCTTTGGCACAGCATTCAAAGTCACCACTGGGATGATAACATTTAGACTAGTTTATGGGGCTGAGGCTATTGTGCCAATGGACTTTATCGTTGGGAGCCTCATAATTGCTATAAAAAATAGATTATCTCTAGAAGATTCACTACATTACTGCATTGAGCAATTGCTCAAGTTGGATGAGGACAGGATACAGAGCTTTTCTATTTTCGAGGCCATTCAAAAAAGAAGACAACAAGCCTGGGTCAACTGGAATATTAAGTTTAAAATATTCCAAAAGGACGACTTGGTACTAATGTACAACCCTAAACTGGGACTATGGCCAGAGAAGTTCAAACTAAGGTATGACGGTCCTTTCAGAATCAGTGAATTGATGCCTCAAGGTACGTTCCTTCTGTCAGACCTACATAACAACCCACTGGGCAAACCAGTAAACGGTTTTCGATTGAAACCCTATGCTGGACCTGATCCAACCACAATGCCTATCAATATAGTGCAATCCCGCAGCTTTGAATTAGTGGAGATCAACATGTTTGAAGTATATTGCCATCCTAGAATCGAGCTCACCGTGCATAACACAGTCCCACTAGCTCACCTCGCTCGCCTACAGTAAAAGTGATGGGTCACACAATCACAACATTAAGACCTCTTCTGATCACCCCTTTCAACAGTTTGACCAGCTAATGTGATGAGTCGATGACCCGTTGTGAACACCCACCAAGTATTAACATTTTTACATCACCAATTCTATAGTCAATGCAAATGGAGTATTATAGCACCAACATCATAGCTCTCCCAAGATATCGTATTCATCTTCACGAGTAGTTGCATTCGCTCGAGATACCATTCTAGCGGTTGTCGAAGAGTAGGGTCTTCTAACTTATACAGTCAGAAGTATTTCTTTGCAGATTTGGGTTTCCTAATTCTCGAAGAATATCTTCCTCGACCTCATTTTTTGCCATATCTTCCTCATCGACTAGAGGTAACTTGAAAACCTGAGAGATGATACCTAGATTCACCATGACATCGAGTGTGGAATTTTTCATATTGTTGCAGGGTGCCGGGATAGCTCTTCCATACCTGCCAAGGGAGTGTTGCATAGTCCATCAGCTTGATGGTTGTGAGCCATTCTCCATGTCTTTTGAGATCATGGTTGATGCGGAACATTTTCAGCGACGTTGGCACAAAAGCTTTCCCTGGGCTTTGCACGAATTGCTTCTTGGTGACTGGCGACGTATCATCCTCTGTTTTGCTTTTGGTCAAATCATGGACAATCGGAATGGTTGCAACCTCCGCCTTCTTTCATGCACTGGCTCAGGTTGGGATGGTTTTGGAACTCTTCTTTGCTACACGCTTGCATCCCATGGTGTTGTCTGCATTGTCAGTGGTGAGGAGATGAGTTGTGGGATTAGGCTTGTGAGAGCTTGCGTTGTGGATGAAGGTATTGTCCATGCGTGAAAGCAAAGGATATCTCCCTATTGTGCATCGGCTTTGCTGCGTGATGCGAAATTCGACGTAAGGGAACTGGCTGTTCTCTAGTGGTGTGATTGGTGTAATCTTGCAGATTCTTTCGTTGGCTAGTAGAAGGCATTTGCATGTGTATTCAAATGACAGTAGAGCGATGTTGATGAGATTTGGCGAGCTGTGGAGTATGGTCAAATAGTGCACTTGTAGTGGTAATGATGAGCGTTGGCATGGTAGAAGGTTCGAAAGCTGGTTGAACCATATTCGAGTATCCTAGAAGATGGGGAGTGGAAGACACCAATTCCGTGGGGACAAAAGTATGGACACAGAACATCAGGGTGGACCCTCTTGGTTCTTATTGGTCAAAGAGGTTCACATGTCATGTATTTAATAGGTGGATGCCTAATTAAGAAGGGGCATCAACTTGCTTCCCTTTGTGTGCTAGCTAGACTTGTTTTCTAGCATTTTGCAAGGCCTTCCTAGGCCTAGTTCTACTTTAGCAGTACCATAAAGATTCAGTTGATAGGTTTATTGTCTTTTTTTTCAATAGTACAGATAGAAAACTTTTTCATAGTCATAGGAATGTGGATTGACTCCTTAGAATATATACATACCATGCCCAAATTAAAGCCATCAGGATTTCTTTATTAATGTTATTATGAGCCTTCTAGGAGCCTTCTTGAGAATGTTAAAGAGGAGTTTGAATTGCTCATAGAATTCATTGTGGAAATTCAATATCGTATTGTAAACCTCACCTAAGGAATTTTCAAAATATTATCAAAGGGTATGAGAGTACAATGCATACATTCCAAGGTTCACAATTGTCAATGGTGATTGTATCAAGGCTAGGGGATATGATTTGGAGGTTCTCCTAATTCTATCATTAAATTAATCTTTTTGTTATTTTATTGTACTCATTATCGAAGCCACCGATGAGACAAGATATGCCTTACATATGACATTTTGATTTTGTTTTCCAACTCTTAATATATACTTTTTCTATTGTTTTAAATTCACGATCTTTTTTTGGTGCTCTAACTAACACTTTAATTCTTCAACTTTGTGCAAAAACTCATCAATCACATCCATGGGACCTTGCTCAATCGAATTCCATTGGGAAGATAGTTATTCATCACTATGATTGTATCCCCAAACTTGGCCATTAATTGATCTTGAAGTAAAGTAAACCTTTTTATGGATATCTTTGTTGTGATCATCGCGATTGTATAGATTTATTTGAACTCTTTTCGATGCAATCATGTATCTTCACTAGCCTCCCTATGAAAGTTAAAAAATGAAAAGTATAGATCATTCAAGAGGGCCAAAAATGTGGAGGAAGAACTATAGAAAATTTAGGAAGACTTGTAGAACGTGCCATCCAATCCAAGCTAGTGGGATTTAAGTGGGTACCACAGTTGGATTTCTTGCAATCAAGCTTGGTCATATGAAAAATGAATGCAAGGGACTTGATGTAGACCATGACTATTTATGTCCTTTCACCTTTGCAATGATAGACAGTCTTGAGCAGTGAAGATGCAAGTGGAGTCTAGTGGGTAATGGGGAAAAGTAAGCATTCGGGTATCACCCTCTTGCAGAGAATTATCTTCTCATTTGGTGACATCTAAGAATGCTAAAAGCTCCTTAAGGAATTCAAGAATGGACAAATGAGCTTCATCTACGTTAGAACATATAAAAAACTCAACACCCACATCTATCTCCTTCTCAAATCCTCCTCTCAAATACATAGATCATTAAACGAGAGACAAGGACAAGACTATAAGCTTTTTCTTCTCTCTCTAAAGAGTTAAAGCCTATGGGTCATTGTTTGCTTGGGTGTAGCCATTTTTGGTGAGGTTCAGGGACTTTTCTGTATATAGGTATCTTGCATGACCCATAACTTATGCATTGCTCAATGGAATTCGGCAAACTTTGTCTTCAAGTTGTAGTACACTTTCCAACTTGAACATGAGAGAAAAAATTTATGGAATAAGGATTTGGAACGAGACCATTAAATCATTACAAGTGCTATGTTGCATGTGAAGCATGCATCTTGAAGACTATAGGATATAGCAATTTATTCAAAAACATCATTTTTTTTAAAGAAAAAGGATTTATATTATAAATAGATGGATCCCTTGAATTGGCACTCTTGATTGAAGTTTTGGTAGTGCTCGAGCTCATGGTTCTTGATATCCGTGAAGAATTGCGCAAGGTCACTATCATATATCCGTGATGCTTGCTAACCATTTGAGAAAAAAATATTTTGCATCAGTATGCTTATCATTAAATTGAAATTCATTTCTGGAAATCCACACAAACCATAATGCATGTGCCCCAATGAGTGCCCATCATTTCTTTCCAATTGACCACCTCGCCTAATTGTATCTGCACTTTCTTCCAAACTTTCCTAGCTGACGGGCATGCTATGAATAAGTGAAAAACGTCTTCTTGCACTCCCTAACAGCTTCGACATTTGTCGTCCCCTTTGCCAATCTTGAGGCCCTTGCATTTGTCTAGACAGCCTTCAGCATAACCAACCAGAGCAAGGTCGACATCTTCTCTGGAATAGCTTTGGCCCAAATATACTGAAATCTCCACTTCCAACAAAGCATAGAGTCGAACTTGTTCCACAGGGAATTTAATATAGGGATCATATCTTCAATAGAATCATAAGGTATAGGAACTGGGAGCAAATGAGGGGAGTGTATCCATCTAAACTCTAATGCGTAGTTAAGCATTGAGCCCCCCTTCCATTGTGTGTCACCTTCCCAAAGAGCTAGTCTATTAGTGACAAACATAGCATCTTGATTGGTAAGTCTTAATTCTCTCTGAATCTCTAGCAAGGTCTTCCATCTAATATGATCTCTTTGCCACAGCTAACCCCAAGATTGGATGCTCTTGTTGAATAGGAAGCAGGCTCTATTAAAATCAGTATTGCTAAGTAAAGCATTTTTGTGTATTACAAATGCCCAAATAGAGTCCAGTCTCATAAAAGAACCTTTGCCAGAGAAGTGAAGTTGCGTTTTAATTGATTCTAGTGCACTCCACAAGGATTTCCATAAATCACTGCCCTTGGTTGCGCAAGGTTCTGGACAGAACACTGCAAACAGAATTGGGTAATTCTTCCATCTCTTTGCCCTAACAGGCCAAATGATCTTGAAGTTTCGAGCGAGGAGTGTAGGCCAATCCAGTTCCGAGTTAAGAAGAACTTTGAAGATCCATGTCGCAGCTAATTTCACCGCCGCCTGCTTTATGTCAATCACTCCTAGCCCTTCTTCACTCTTGGGTCGAGTGCAGAAGTCCCATTTCACCTTGGCAATTCTGTTATATCCCCACCATAGAAAGGATCTGCATTTGGCAATAAGTTTATCTAGTCTCACTTGACTTGGATGCCAACACGACAAGTAAAAGATAGTTATGGGATATAGGCAATGATTTAGTACCATCCTTCTTCCTGCCGTGTTTGATTGAAATCCTGTCCACTTTTCTAGCTTTGTACAGAACTTGTTAAGTACCTAGTCCCATCAATCCTTCATAGACACCTCAAAGCTCATGGGTATGCCAAGTAGTCTGAAAACAATGCCTTTTTGGATCACAATTGATAGCCTAGATGATCTAGCTTAGCTTGAGCTTTTCCACTAAGAGTGCAATAACTTGTTTTGTTATGATTTATGAGTGAGCTAGAAGTAGACAATAAGTTTCCATGCATTCCATAACTTCACTCACATCACAAATGCAGTTATAAGAGATTAGTGTCGTCCGCAAATTGCTGCATCACCATCTGCTTGCTATTAGGCAACTCAATTCCTTTTAGTGAGTTGCCTAAGACAATTGTAATTCTTAATCAGAGGGGAGAAGTGTTAAGAGAACAAAAGGTTCTGTATAAGAACCTTCCCAATTCATGTCTTTTGTGCACTCTATTTGACCACACAGTTAAGAGCTGTCCTCTAAAACGATCCAAGGCCAAAAACAGCACTGATCCTCCTCAAGGTCCTAATGAAAAATGGACTCCCAAATAGCTTGATGTCACCAAGGAGGTGGAAAATCCATTGCGCTGAGTCAGTCCCAAAGCAAGTTGTCTATCCACTACCTAAAGCTAGTACTACACCTGACATTCCAATAAAAAACGCTTTCGAGGCGTTAGCAGAAACGGTGCCTGAACCCAGCCTCTAGTTCATTCCCAAATTGGAATAGGGGGGTGAATGGGACAAGGAATTTGAGGATGAAGTCGTTAAGAGTGATGGTATGCTTACAGAGGATCTTGATGATTCAGAAGAAGATCTTCCTCTCCCTCTTCATCCTCAACCAGATAAAGACATAGTGGTTAAAGGAAAACCTATAGCAATTGCTCACAGTAAGAGGAGATTGTCTACAACCAAAGGCCCCTCAGCACATGCAAGTAGCCCAAACCCCAAGGACAAAAACGGGCAGAAAAAGAATGGTAAGTAAACCCATTTCTTTCCTATCCCTAAATGTTCATTGGTCTCACAGACCCCAGCAAGGCAGGTATGCTGGCCATTGGCTGAGAGATAATTCTATAGACTCTATGACCTTTTTGGCACTTCAAGAAATTAAAACAATAGGTGAAGCTCTAGACGCTCGACTCAAGAGTGTTGATAAGAGGAGGACTTGATTTTCCACCGCCCATGAGGAAGGTAGAGGGGGGTGTGCAATTGGAATTTTGTCTCATTATTCTCAAAGTGTCCTAGATGTTGTTGCTTATGTTGTCAGCGACACTGACAACCGATGGATTCTGTTGAAATTCCTACTCAAGGGCATTACATCCTTGTTAGTTTTAGTTTATGCACCTACTAGTAGCTGTCATGAGAGGCGCACTACTTGGTAGTCCTTATCCAATCTCAGGGACGATGTTGTGCTGATAGGAGACTTTAACATGGTTGAAAGAAGTGTTGATAGATGGCATCAAAGGTAAAACCTTAAGAGGATCTAAACTGTGTTCTTGGAGCAACCTCAAAGATTCTTTGCAATTGGTAGACACAATCAATGTAGGAGATTTCACTTGGTCCAACAGGCAGATTGGGGACTCAAGGAGAGAAGCACGTTTAGACAGAGCCTATCTTTCTCAAACGCTCCTCCAAGATACGTCTAATCTAAAAAGTAAAGTCTATTCCACTTTTGCATTCTCTAATCACAAACCACTTTTCCTTCAGTGTGACTTTGGGTCAGGTATAAGAGCCTCATCTAGGTTTAAGGCTGATCCTAGCCTTTTTCGACTAGGTACTTACAAGATAAAGTGAAGGAGCTTTGGATTTCTCCTAGACTCATTGAAGAGTCAGCGCTATCTCCTTCTTCAATACCCGAACCATTGTGGACTTTGTTTTTGCTACTCTCAATAACTCTAAATGAGTCAAATAATCTAACCGTCTACCACCTCCTGTGTCTCTTGATCCACGAGTGTCTGAAGATCGAATTTTTCGATACACTCGCATGCGAAAGTCTCGTTCTTTAGGAATAGTAGCACATGCACAACATTGCAAATTATCAAAGTATGTTCCCTCCAAACATATCCGCTTGCAATCCTTATGACAGAAAGTGCCATTAATTTCAATGAGCTCTGTTGTCCCCATCATAATTGTTGCCTTAGTTGCTGGCTCATTGTGCCATTTGCCACCTCCCTTACTATCATCCAAAAAGGGCTTCAAGTCAACCACATTCCCATCATAGTTATATGACCCTTGCCAAAAACCCCAACACAAGGTTGCAAGCAAGCTACTCTCTGTGAGCAAAGGAGGAATCTGTTAAGCTCCCAATAGACTTGATGGAGAGAGAGCCAAAAGCCATATGACTAGCTACACCTAACATCTCTTTTAAAAAACTTAAATAGTGATTGAAAATAGAAGCTTGAAAATTTGCCTAATGGAGAGAGAGCCAAAAGCCATATGACTAACACCTAACATCTCTATAAAAAATCAGAAATAATGATTGAAAATAGAAGCATATGAGAAATACCTGATGGCTTTCGTGATGCTCTTAACTTTTCTTTGGCTATCTTAATCTCCCTCTGCCATTTTTTGACCTTAGATGGTGTTGCAAGGTGACTCTTCAATCGATTCTTAGAAACACTACCACACGTAGTCGAATCATCCACCATATTATAGCTTTCACACCCTTGAGCAAGATCATGCATACATAAATCTGGAGACAATGTACACTTTGGCTGCATTTTATTGCTATCTCCAACTGAGTCCACTTTTTGGTGTTTGCCTTGTGTATCATATTCCATTTTCAATTGGATGGCTACTTCTGCAGCATCAACTATCCATCTCTCCTCTTGCTTGGCCCCTATTGGAATTTTCCTAGATCCTCCCAAAAATATAAACTCATCTATGATGAGATTATCAAGGATGATCTTTTCTCTCAAGCCCTTGTAGGTACCACTGGTTTTAAGATGAACATATCCCAACACATCATAGCAGCCAGGTTCTCTAGTGTCTCTCCCGTTCTAGTTTTCAGTCTCCTCACTACATCCACTTCTCGGGGGGTCCACCTTACATAAGCCAGCTATACAATGTGCCAAGGGAATTGCAAACCATGTCAAGAGACTGGAGTGCTCTCGAGGCTAGATTTCTTACAAAAAGACTTCTATTAAGTAAGAACAAAAACCCACGGACTTTTAGATTAGGAATTTCTTTAAAAGGCAGGAAGTTCTCAAGCAGGCCAGAAAGCTCAGAAATAAAGTCCGTTGATAGAGAATAATCACTGTCTAAAAGAGGTTCGATGCTCTTGAATCCCAAGCACGTAACGGTGATACTCAAGTGCAGGTCGAGCTTTGCCTTGCTAAGAACCAACTAGACTAGAAATCATAAGATATGCATCAGCCAGGCTATACACCAGAAGATGGTGGGCTAGTAAGCTTGATAGGCCCATAAAACAAACTTTCAAGATTATATGCAGGAAGAGAACGCTAGAGGAAATTCCACTTCTTGAAGTCAGCACAAACAATTGGGCACAATCGGACACTGAAAATAGAGAGTACATTTGTGAACACTTTAAGAACCTTTTGTCAAGAATGATGTAGTTAGATGATAGAGTAGTTTGTGCAAGACTTAGATGCTAGGCTACAAGACAAAGGGTTGTCACAGGTCTTGATCATCATCAGAGCTTTGGAAGCTCCTCTTACCCTGGGTGAACTTAAGGAAGAAATGTTGGCCATGAAAGATGGCAAAAACCCTGGAGAAGACAGCTTACCTATTGAATTCTATAAGGTCTTTTGGAGTGGATAGTAGGCCCAAGACTTTTGGAGGTATGGCAGGAAAGTATCTCCACTTCTTCTCTCCCTAATCACCTAAATTGTGGAATAGTTAAACTTATTCCAAAGGATGGAAGAAAAGATTTAATAAAAAACTGGAGACCTCTGCCTATGGTTAATTGCTGCTGCTACAAAATCTTTGCGAAGGCACTAGCACCACAAGATGGAGAGATGGATTTTGTAGGAACAGAAGGGATTCATAAAAGGAAGACACCTCCTAGAGGCTATTGTAAATATCTAGGTTGTGAGCACACTAGGGAGTCTAGTCAAGATATTTTCTTCATCAAAATAGATTTTGATAAAGCTTATGATAGGCTTGATTGGGAGTTTGTAATGCAATCCATGAAAGACATGGGTCTGGGACCGAATTTCATCACCACGATCAAATTGTTGCTTTCCAACACCTCAACCAAGGTGTGCATCAATGGTGAGATGTCTTCACCTTTCCAGTTCAAAAGATCCATTAGGCCCTCTGCTAAATCGGGTTGAACACAAACCTATGGATTACCTCTGGGATTAATGAACTATTCCCTTTCTGCACTAACTACCTCTCCTAGACTGCTGCATATTGAAGTAGCTTGGTTACGGATGTGCACAGTTTCTGGGCAAAACCCTATGAGCAGAAAAGTCCGAGCGATAATTTTTGACACCAACCATGCTTGTATATTTCTCAAAGGAATATACAATTCTTTCTTAATTTCTCATTCATGGAACCATATACTTACTTATTTTTCATTATAACCCTCATTTTAGAGAACATCATCTATATATGAACAAATAGTGAACACTTTAGAAACTCCTATAAATACCTCCCTACCATACTCTCTTTTGAGGATTATGGTAATTCAATCATTTTAAAAGAGTATCCCTAATCTTTAGGAATCCCATATTTGAAGCTCTCATATAACAATGTATACCATATTCCTTGGATGAGTAGGAAAAAGATATTGGAAACCTCATACTTGAAGCCATTATAATTGATCATAAATTAATCTCTAATACATTATCAAATATGGGAAGGCAAGGGAGGGATTTTCAAAATATTCCCAATTCTCCAATCCTAAGTACTTTTAAGGAAATATGGTCTCTAGTGAACTCCTTACCATAATACGAATTAGGGAGAAGTTGTAACTCTCATATACATCTTGAAATTTTAAAATTTTCTCTTTTATAACTATAAAAAGTGTAATTTTAAGCCTACCATTGCATAGATCATGAGATTATAAACATTTACCCCTTTTACAGCTCCTCAATTTGAGCTAAGGAGCAAAAGTTATGACCCCTTCTATGTAGGCTCTCCAAGGGTATTTCGTCGGCGGAACAGCAAGCTCTTCAAACCATATTCCTCTGGCAAAATACACTTAGAGGGTCTATTAAAAAGGTATTATATATTTTTCTTAGGTCATCCTGAGGAATTGTAAAGAGGATATTTGCTCAAAATTTCATGATCCAACCAATGGTGAAAGGAAAAGAAAGGAGTTTTGAAAGTCGTAAATAAGTCACCACTTAGATATTATATATGTATATTATATAAAGGTATATTTATATATATATCTATTTATCAATATTTCATATTTACTTACATATTCCTTGAAATAATTTGGATTTTTTTGCTTCCCAAAAATGACTTGAGCCTATATATTTGGACCCTCCCACCTTTTGTCCGCTCGTCGCTCGAGGGTTTTTGCTCAAAAAATGGAAACCCCCCTTGGTTACACAGTGAGAATGGCAAATTAGGCAGCTCTAACCAAATCGACATAATAGTTGAGCGTGGGTTATTCGAGTTGAAGAAGGGAGACCACTTATCAAGATATAGTGGTTGGTTGCACACAATCTAGAGACCATGAAGTAAAATTTTGAGAGCATGCTCAGCTTTCTCGTAGAGAAAGATGAAGTAGTCTCAGCGGAGGAACCAGACATTAGTGACTAGATTGCCTCTCCTGCTCCAGTTGGTTCTAAACTGATTCTCAAGGAAGGTGGCTGGGGGTGAGGTCCATGCAGATATCTAATAACTACATGCAATTCGAGCCATTCGACTAATTCGTCAGGAAGAGCTTCATCAACCTGAGACTAAATGGTTTTACCTAGTTCATAATGTGCCCTCTCTCTTGGAATGCTTGAGCTCGACTTTTGAATGCCTCGTGGAGCATCAAATGATTGGTTTCCTAAGTTTATTCCATTGGTGGCAAGGCATCAACTTTGTGGGAGTTCTTGTTGGATGGCTAGCCTTCCTCTTGGGTCGCTTTCGTAGCTGTGGTTTGGGACCCGTTCCTCGCTTCTTGTACTCCCACTTGTTTGGGAGCTGCCAGAACGTTTTTTCTTTCTCTGAAAAGGGGGGGTAGAGAAGAAGCCCCGTTTGTTCTCCTAGAGAGCCCCTGTGTATGTGGAGCTGGGTGTTGTAGCTTGTCCAAGGTGGCTAGGGGCCGTGGCTTTGGTGTTGAGAGAACTATGACCTATGGACCTTCCAAGCCTGCTACCTCCATGGCTTGCGAGGGCAAAGGTGTTTTCTCAATCACCGGTTCCTCTTTGGGCTCCTTGGGAACCAACAGGTGAATTTGAGGTTGCTCTGTTTCTATCTCTGACATTTGTTTGAGTTTGCATAGCGAGTTGTTGACTAGCAGAGGGAAGGTGGAGAGGTCTATGAAGTTAGGGTCGAATTATTCTCTTCCAAAAGAGTGTAGAAGAGGAGCCGCCACTGTCACATCTTACATGCAGAAAAAATGATTCTCAATGAGTGTCGTATTTGGCAAAGTGTGAGTTGAGTGGGACAAGAATGATGCAGGGAGGGAGCCGTACGTAGGTCTGGGCCTAGATTGCAAGGGACACAGGTCACAATCTCCATCTTCATCACCATCCTCCATCCCTAATCTTCTCGCTCAATAGACTCTAGAGATAATCTAGTAGTCACAAAACATCAAAATTTTGTTCTATACATACATGCAACCAAGTAATCATTCAAAAGTACACTACATGAGCTTCTCCTCAACCCAAGGACACACCTAAATGAGAACATTAGGCATGGGTTAATGGGCCTCCAATGTTGTGCTAAAGTGATGCATACCCATTTGAGGGCACACTCCATAAATTTTTTATGATTTGTTGAAAACCAAAATGGATTGAAAATTTGGAATCCAAACTAGTGGGACTACTGCGTGGTGGTCTTAAACCATTGACAGTTGTTGGTATTGGAATCTAGATTCACCCTAAAATGGAAGAAGTTGGAAAAGTGCAATTTGTGCATGTGAAAATATATTTTAATAAATCCAACACTATTTACAATTTTGAATTATTTATTTTTACATGCACTTGCTTGCTATATGGCTCATAAGCATACCAAAGGTCATTACATTTAATAATACATAGCATCAAACCCAATAGCATGCCCTTTGGCCTATTTGTGTTTTGAAGCATTTTAGGCCACATTGCACTTGTTTGGGATATGCAATTCTGCTGACGTGTATTGTTGGAGGGCGGAAAATCGGTGTGGCTATAATTTTGCTACTCTTGAGAATTTCTAATTTTCACACCTCCCGCCATTAGATCTTGGAAGATTAAGTACTCGCAACCTGCACTTGCCCCTACAACCCACACGCACCTCGACGTGACCTTGCACAAATTTTGGTTTGCCATTGTCTTCTTTCGGGTAAGTTATCTTCTATTCTTTGCTTGCCTCACCTGCTAGGTTCTCTAGGTCTATATTCTAGACTAATCATGGCCATGGCATCAATGGCAACATGCAGCTCGCCATGGCTTGCAAGAGAAGTAGATAGAGACTGCGAGACATGAAAGCTGAAAAGCCAAGTCAAGGCATAAGGAACATAGTGCAGGTTGAGAAAAGAACTAGCATGATATCGAATCGACAATGGAAGACACTTTTGCAACATCTGCAAAGGGAGAAACAATGAGAAGAAAGAAGACTCCTTGCAGAGTAGCAACAAGAAGTGGTTGCAGATGCATGCATTCTATTATTACCATTGGAGTGAAGAACACGAGCTATGGTGTCACAATTAGTGGGACCATTTGAGGTAGCAACATCATGCCATTCAGGTGATTACTAGTCTTGAGTCTTCACAAGCTTTATCCTGCACCCCAAAGTTCATAGAGTAACAACCCTACCAACACCTCAAGTGATGCACGCCCAAGAGGCGATGCTCTCTACCTGAGAAATGGCCTACAAAAAGTGAAATGGGTGCACAGTGTAGATCAACTAGCTACAAAGAGGGTGACATTAGCTGTGTTGGTGTCCCCTTAAGAAAGGAGAAATGGCTTGGGTGCACAATGTCAAAGATGTTGTCAATCAGAATGACCAATGTGGCTCCATCAATTAAATGTAGGGCAGAAGCAATGCACGATCATCTTGATCCGAGAAGTCTATGGGCTTCAACATAACACAAGAAAAGGAGAGACAGTCTAAGTGCACAAGTCATTGCTACAGTGATGATATTTTGGCACAAAAATATGAGAGTTTCTCTAAATAGAAAGGACATTTGTAAGAAGCGGACGAGATGCAAGGTGTTTGAGGAGCACATCATACACATGCTAGATACAACGCAAGTGAGTGATGCCTAAACCATCTTGGTGGTTGTTTGTGATTGAGCTTTGGGATAGTTTACTTGTTTCATTTCTTAAACTAGGCTTGGACTAAATGTAATTGTCCTAAACCAGCCCGGTGGTTGGAACATCATGCAATCGTAGGCTGGTTCAACTCAATTGCCAGTTATTTTCAATGTCTATCCAAGTGAAATGAGGGAAGACAACAATGTTGCTCTAAAATGGAAGAGATTTGAAACTATCAATGTTGAAGGATCCGATAAAAAGAGAGGGCTACTATCATATAAGAGCACCCAGCCAAGGGAGCTTGTAGGTCACGTGGTTCAATAGATCCCAAAATATGTGCTTCACAATTTCATGGCTAGCTCGCAAGATAAGCAGTTTAGGACGTGCCCTGCTAATTTTCCTCATGACACTATTGTATTTGTCATAGATTTTGGAGAGATTTTGCTGAAAACTATTCATTTCAAGAACAAGATGAGATACAAATTGCTCACTGGTACAACAACTAGATAACAATTCTTGTGCATATCACGTACAGTCATTTGCTTGATTCTTCCACGCGTGATGCCAATCTGCTTGTTGACTCACAGGAGTCCAGGTCAGTGCAACGCATGTACCATTTCTACATTTCAAATGATAGGGAACATGACACCTTATTTGTGCAGCATGCTTTTCTACTGCATTAGGTATGGTTGAAAAAGGAAAATCCCCATGCAGAAAATATAAAACAACATTGGGTTGGTCTGATGGTGCTGCCTCTTAAATTAAATCAGCCCATGGATTATATTTTGTCTCAAGGTTCTAATCCCTGACCGGTTAATTTCTTTGGGTCTTAGCCATGGTTGAACATGATGGATGTGGTGCTGTTATTAAGCAAGCTTTGTTTAAACATCAATTAGCATGCCCTCAAGAAAAACTCAGTGATTCCCATGATGCTGTAACATGGATTACAACCAACCTTTCCACAAGCACGCATTCAACATATAGTAAACAAAGACTTAAGAATACTATGGTACGCAAAGTGTTCCATGAAGTGAAAGTGGATGAAGTGCAAAGGAGAAGCTAGCACGATTGTGAGAAAATTAAAGGATTTTGTGGTCTGCACAGCATATGGGGCTTTTCAAACAATCAAATGATTACAACAAGACAACTTTCTTGTTTTTGCACTGTGTGCATCCTAGGGGATCATGACAATTGTGAGAACATTACAACTATGAAGACATGGGAACGAGTTCAAGTTTTCCCTCCACATTCAAGTGGAGTGACAAACAATTGAGAGACAAATGACTCGCCACAGTTTGGGGAGAGTTTCAATGACCTCATGGATTGTCTTGAAGAGGGGCATTACTTTGTAGTTGTTGTAGCATCTGAGGAGAACGAGGAAGGTGACCCATACTTTTTGTTGCACTGCACAAAACCTAAGTGCAAGGTTGAGGAAACATTTAAGGATAGTTGGGGAACAACCTTTGAGAAGTGGGATGTAGTAGTCGAAGCTTTTTGGTGCAAAAAAACATCCAAGAGAGGCCGCAATTACGAACTGCTACATAAGAGTCCACAAACATTTGTGTACTCTCATCCAATAAGAGCTACTAAATTACGAACTGCTACAAAAGAGCCCACAAACATGTGTGTACTCTTATCTAATAAGAGCTATTAAATTCTAGATGTGACCTGTGCCACAATGAAAGAATGGCAAGGGTGCCTTCAAATTGGATTTAAACACACATGAGCACATCTTGGGGTGTCTTGGAGTGGTGGATGAGGATGACTAAGGTAGTACTAAGAAAATGCATATAGGGAATTTTTTGAAATTCTGCTAGCTCATCTGCTAAAAAATCTATGTGGCTCTTCAAAATTGCAGCATAATCGAGCTCTTTATTCCACATGTCATAAAACAAATGGTAATTTTGTTGAGCATCACACTTCTCAAATAAAAAAGTAAGAAATTTGCAGGCTTTTGTGTATCTTTTCATGTCTTCCCCTTCAATGGGACTTTTGTTTTTACAAAAGACATCCTTGGAACACTTGATAGCTCGATTTTATCATTTCTCTCCTTATTCCTTGAAGTTCCCTCTCCTTGAAGAGGGAAAGTTGTCCCTGCAACCTCTTTTTCACAGACATAATTGGTGATTGTTTCGGAACCCCTTCAATTTCAATAACTTATACAAAACCAAGTTATAAAAAGCAATATATTATCTCTCTCCACAATCTAAATGAAGCACCTTTCAATAAAGTTATACAATTAAAGTTATAAAAAGAAATTTACTATCTCTCTCCACAATCTAAATGAAGTACCAACAATAAAATTATGATTTCCATATCCATGCATATCACACAAAATATATAATGCATAGTCCATTCAATTATTTACAAAACCAAGTTATGAAAAGCAAAATACTGTCTCTCTCCACAATCTAAATGAAGCATCTTTCAATAAAGTTATATAATCAAAGTTATAAAAAGCAATTTATAGTATCTCTCTCCACAATCTAAATGAAGCACCAACAATCAAATTATGATTTCCATATCCACGCATATCACAGAATATATATAATGCATAGTCCATTTAAGAATTTATAGCATTGTTTTTTATGAAAAGCATAAAGAAAGTATACTAGCTACATGATTTCCGATTGTCAATTATTGATGGGAAACAATAATCGGAAATACATTCTCTTTTACATGTTTTAAATACAGTCCAAAGTGCTACTTTTTAGAGCTCTTTTTGCCACTATTGCTTGTCTTTCTTCTTTTTTTCCTTTCCTTTTTCCTCGTCTTCTTCTTGCTTCATTTCCAAAGGTGTGTGTCCTTCTCGTTTGATCCATAATTTCATCCCATCAATTGAATCTTCTAAAATTTCTCAATCAGACTTGTCAGAATCTAAGACATAGTGGTCAACACCGTCTTATGTGCTAGGGACAAAGAAATGCTCTAGGCAGAGTTCTTGGTTCAAGAGGGGGTCCAACAATATCTGTTTATTGGAGACATACTTGTTCTAAATATGTTTTCAAATCATCTTTGGTTGGAGCCATTGGAACCTATGAAAATACATCGTAATGTTAAAAAACACATTGAAAAACGAAGGGGACGGAAAGGGAGTGAGAGAAAGAGAGAAGGCACCTTGAGAACTTTCTACAATAGGCCAAACTTCATCACACCCGAGTGAGACAGATTGGATCAGATGAACTGGATTCCTCTTCTTCCTCTCTCTCCCTCTCTGGCTCTCACTCTACCCCTTTCTCTCTGCTTCATGAACTAGATCCCTACACTTATCCTCTCTCTCTCTCTCTCTCTCTCTCTCTCTCTCTCTCTCCCCCTCTCTCTCTCTTTGTGTGTGTGTCTCTCTCCCTCTCTCTCGATTTCTCTACATAACAAATTGGGAGGTATATCTTGGGAAAAATGAGTGATAGAGGTGAAGGAAAGTGATCCACAACATAAAGTATACAAAAAGTGAAATAAATAATTGACCAAAAGTGATCCGAGGACAAGATTGCCTCGAAAAGGGTGCTTCTTTCACTTTACATCATTCTCTGTTCCCTCACTTTCTATCTCTCTTGAAGGAGGGGTGGCTCACTGTGCATCCCTCACTATCGCTCTCTCACTTTCCTTCTCTCACTTTCCTTCCAAGACAATGGCCAATTACTACGTGGCTTCATTTACTAAACTCAAATTCTATCTTAGATCCCTTTTGTTTGGACCCATGAGTGGAACTCTACAGCATCCAAAGACCATGCTCCATTGCCGGCTCCTCTACGGTGAGCTGTCTCCTATGTTCAATCAATGACTTCCAAAGGTCCAAAGATCTCCCAGCGCATAGGCTACTCTCCTCGGGCAACATCCATAGCAAAGGCAGCTTTAGCGGCTCAATAGCCCTCGCAACAACTAAGTGACTCTCTAGCAGCACCCAATCTCCATCCCTATGCAGCACTGCTCCAAGAAAGCCTTCTCTCCAAAACAAAGCTCCAATGAGCCCTCCAATTGTGGACTCCACCGGCTCATGATAGCTCCAATGCCTCACCATCGATGGCCAAGCTTCCATACAACACCCGCAACTCTAGCTCATAGTGCCTCTGCAAAGCGCGGCTCCTACCTAGCAAGCAATCAGAGGCTCACTTCCCAGAAGATTCTCGCAAAGAATGGTGCCACCTTCTTCCACAAGATCCCGTCACGTAGCTCCATCATCAAGAAATTCCGTCAGTATAGGGCGTATCCTTCACAAGATTTCGGTGGCTACCTCATTGACAAGTGGTAATCCAACCCTATCCTCAAGGTTAGCCACACCTTGGTCACCATTTAGCCATGTGGCACTTGATCTACCACATCATCTGGGCAATCTTATCCTCCACATCATCCATGCCATGTCAGCATGCCTTATCCACTACCATGTTAGCAAGTCCACCTCACTACCACATGGTAGCTACTTGCCATGTCAGCAGTCCAATCATAGGAGCCACGTCAACACCAGATCTACCACATCATCATCCACATCAGCTGCCACCTCAACTTCCATGTCAGCATTTGACCTTGGTCAACTTAAAACTAGGTTAGTCAACTAGACCTGAGTTAGTCAGTTTGACCATGGTTAGGTCAACATGACCTTGGGTTAGGTCAACTAGTGCCACATCATCAGCACAGTTAACATTGACCTCTACAAGCACACAGAGTGCTCCACAGGCACTTCATGTGACCACTCTTGCCACCTCAGCACAGGGCTCCACAGGCACAGTCCCTGCTAGGCACAATCACTGCATGTGACCCACTGACTACCACATCATCATTGAGCACATTTGCACTCCTTTTGCCCCTCCACCTAGATCAACTTGTATCTCTTGATCTAGGAAGAACTTGAGGGTGCTCCGAAAAGAAAAATCGATCAATTTTTTGTGCTCTACGCAGTCATCACATCATGCGCACATTTTGATGCAAGTATCACTCACTTTTGAGCTTCGCTCACAAATCCACTTCCTACATACACATCTGCCTCTACATTGACGCATTTGACCTAGCACATAAAAAGAACCAAAGAAAAGAAATTATTTGTTGTTCTTTCATCGATCGACGGTTGATATATATCTAGATCAGAGTAGAATAGATCACTATAGAGGGGACACTTTGAATCTCCCCAAGTTGCCAATCTAAGCCATGCCTGAAATTCTCGACTAGTACCTACTCGGAGTCAATCCATATGCTTACATACGGTTTCACATCATCACACTACCTGAAACTTGATGTTCATCAGTTCAGTGAGCAAACTTCAGAGTGTTTAGAGGCATTGCCGATTGTTCAATGGGTAGATATCACATGATTTGATTTCACACACACATGCCATCATTAGGGAGTATGTTAACGTAATATAGTCATTATTACAACTTAGAAGTTATTGAGTCTCGTGAGGGATTTGTGATAATTAGGCCTTATACTAGAACAAAGGAGTCAATGGAAGACGGTATAGATCCTACTTTAGTGCAAGTCAGTCAACCATGCTCGTCACAAGGCTCTAGACCACAAGCAACGGCTACAAAGTCTAATCCTAGTCAAAAAACGCAATGCAAAAAGTTGCTTGGCGCTGAGTGGCAATTTGTCAATAACTTAAATGGCAAGTATTACGACTAGGTGTGCAAATACTATAAAGTGCAAAAGAGGGGTGGAGCCCCATGTATTAGAGATCACTTCTTTGGCAGTAATCTCAAGTCAATAGGAAAATGCACCTATCCTGATAGGCAGAGACTGGCTACAAGGCTTAGGGAACAAATAGCTAAGGAAGAAAAGAAGAAAGGGCATCATTGAGGAACAAGGCTTGGCACTGCTTTTGCATGCACAAACACATCACGTGATAATGTGGCCAGTGGAATGCACATTGATGTAGACATAATAGATATGGAAATATAGACCGAATCAAATGTTTCACAGGCCAATATACATGTCACTGAAAGGATGCATGAAAATAAAAATCCGAGTTCATCTCAAACACCTTCTTCAATGATGAGGCAAACATCCTTGCATGAAAGCTTCTGGTCAAATTAAGACAGGCACTTACATAGCACAGGTTATTGCTAATGCAAATGTGGTACAAGTGGTGATGGACAATGCAAAAAATTGTCGAGCTGTAGGTAAAGAAATTCATAGGATTTACCCACATATATATGCTACTGGTTGCAATAACCACATCTTGAATTTGGTTCCGCGGGATTGGCACAAGAGTGATGATACACAATGGTTCAAGGAGCCTATTGAAGATGCTTGCACAAGAGAAAAATTTGTGCTTAATAGAGAACGAGTCCTTGACATCTTTTGACCACATATGAATTCAATGTTAAAGCTATCAGTAGAAAAAAGATTTGTTCACTTTTATGTTCTTGAGCTTTGTTGAAAAACAAAGATCCTATGAAAGAGACATTCTCATGCACCCTCTATAGAAGGTGAGAAGATGAAATAAGATTGCAGAGATGAAAAAATTAGTTGAGAAGGACTTGTTTTAGAAGGACGTGGGAGACGCATACCATGTAATGATGCCTATGATGTATGCTATCAGAGCTGTTGACACAAAAATGCCTAATGTGGGGAAGGTATGGATGACTTGGTGGGGTGTGCAACAGAGCCTGGAAGACCTAGAAATACTAAAAGGATCAGTTGTGTGCAATGTGCTAGGGCCTAGTAATAAAATTAGAAAAGGTGGTCTAGTCTCACTGGCCTTTAGCATGAGACCCCAATCAATGACACCTACTCTGGGGTAGTGGTCTCTTGTAAAGTACAGTACAATATTTTCAGCATGTAGATCGCAATGCACGATCCTTGCCATATAAGCAACAGACACTGCATCCACAAGGGCATACACAATTGAGGGAATATGGTCTAGAAACCCCTATAATCTAGCCATGTCATTAGCTTCAATCTTTGGATCCTCCCCCAGGATAATTTTGATCACTCCTCATTGCTTCAGCTTCAGATGTGCATGCCTATAGGTACCTTTGCAAAAAGGTAATTGCATAATCATAGTCCCTACGGTACTGCCACTGAAATATGGAAACATAGTTACCCATGGTCGAGTCTCACCTGTCTTACCTATGCAATGAATGAGACAAGGGTGCAGTCTTTGCATCCCTTGTTCAATGTCAAAAGCCTCAAACTATTTCCCTATGGATCTTGCTGAGTATTTCTTTGCACATGAAGAAACACCAGCAAATTGGACCTTGTGACAAGCTCCATATGCATCCTTCCCAATCTCTTCTTGCCATACTATTGCATCGTATGGCACTACAATGATCACCATACACTCATTGTTTCATGTCGTCCATTGCAAGTGTCCAAACCCCCTTGTATCACCTAATGATGCTCCTACAACACCTGTCTATCTCTCGCCACCTCTACCAGATTCATCTAATGCTTTGCGCTGACATTTGCTCAGTGACAACTGTGACTCAATGTCCTTTTCTCTCTTGCTCCTATGCTTCTCCTCTGCCCATTGAGCATCCCATAAAGATATTCTTTCCATATCTTCAGCTAGTCATTGGAGTCCTAGGTTAGTGACACACTTAGTGACATTTCCAATGACACTGAGACACATGTGTTTGACCACTTCCAGGTGCCATAATCTTTCCTCCATCAAATTTCCTTTTCCCTCTCCTTCAAGGCACATCCTTGCCGCACACATGTGACTAATCTCATTGACTAGCTCCAACCTAAGAGCTCTCATCACATCCCTTCTCTCATCTCTCCTGTAACTGACATCACCCATTCTGCATACAAGACCAATTGACAATGAGATAAAGAGCATGCTTCTTGATAACAAGATTATTATAGGCGAAAAAACAAGGATGTCAAAACATAAGCATAGTAAACACGTACACATACACTATATTGAAATTAAAACATGTACATAGTACAAAGCATGCAGAGAGAGAAAGTTAGTTGGTCACATCATTCTTTAAAGAAGAAAACATAAGTGAGTTCATTTTGCATGCACGTGAGCATCAAGCACAAATTGCTCATGTAGATGTAGATTGTATATGGAATGTCCATTTTTGAAGTCACTATAGTGCATGCATGAGAACTCGAGGGGGTCACTCATCATATGTAACCCTATCACGTGAGTTCAACAAAAGGATATTTTTTATTTCTAAAATTTACAGAAATAAATATACATAAGGGACTATTTAAAATAGTTTTGGAAAAAATTTACAGATTTGTATAGAAAAGGGGTACATTTTATTAATGAAAAATTTACACAGATAAGGGATTTTAGAAATATGCCTTGAACGCACGTGGTATAGAGGGTTTATACATAGTGACCCCCCCGAGCATGAGAATGAGAATGCAAGGAGAGACAACACAAATGCCGAACGAATGACAAAGTGTTGAGCTCTCACATAGAGACGAACCTAGTGTAACAACAGAGACGACCGAATAAATGATCGTGTCGAAATCCTACATAACTTAAACAAACCCTACATAATTCCCCACTGACCAGAAATGACACACATGACTAACTAAACGATGAAGTGCCGAGCCCACTTCTACCCAGTAGTGCACACTTCTAAGAATGGCACACACAGTCGAATAAAAGACTAAGTGCCGAACTCTACCTAGATATTGGTTGGAATGGAAGGTATTATGTCTCAATCACACACACAGCCAAAAAGACGACCAAGTGCCGAGGAGAGTAACATACCTATGTGAACAACCCATCTTGCCGAATGAACGGCAGAGGGCCAATAGCTAGGTACCATATATATGGCCTACTATTTTACTAGTTATAGTATTTTTGAACGACCTGATATGTCAAAAGTACAACATCAGGCCGAACATTTTTACATTAACTACCTAAATTAGTGAGAGGACTCATTATGTTGAATTAATGACACAGAGCCGAATCAAAACTACAAAATTAAAATTCAAAATAATATAATGATAAAGGTTTAAAATTTACCTGAAAGCTATAGGACAAATAGGTTGTAGGGAGATGAATGTGAGGGAGCCCGCCATGGGCCCACCATATATGATAAATAGCCTGCCAGGCTTTTTGATTATACCGGTGGGCTTTTGAGTTTTCCCGTTGGGCCTGGCGGGAAAATCATATTTCCCAACGGGCCTCGATGGGATTTTGCCAAATCTAGCCGAGGTTTTTGCAGGTTATTTGGTCATTGCACACTGGCTTGTTACCAAGCTCTTAATAATGTGATGATGTGAAGTTGTTATTAACACACATTAATGTAAAAAAGGCCCGTGATTACGTAACTACTTGAACCCTCACCATCATTGTAAAGCCTATTCAACTATTTCATGTTATTGGGCACATTGTTTCCGCCTTGTAAAGCCTCTTGGCTATTCTCGGAATCATTTGCCACAAGCCTTGTATACAGATCAAATTTTATCTATTGCAGTTCTATCTTCACTAACAGTTCATATTTCACTTGGTACAGTCAGTGTTTTGCAGTTGATTCATAAAGTGATTTTCATGACACTTTGAGTAAATTTCTTGCACCATGTCTATGACTAGCAACCTCAATCTAGAGGCATCTACTAAGCTAGACAACTCCAATTATGGCACATGGAAATGGTGAATGGAGACCATTCTTGTACTTTAGGACAAATGGGAGTATGTCGATGGATCTACACCTAGACCATTGGATGATTTAGCCAGCAATAGCTCTACTCCACCTATTGTCATAGCACTATTAGTAGGGAGATCTATAGCAGGATCTACAACTACACAAATAGTTTTTGCACCTATAGTAGATCCTGCCATTGCCTGAGCAGAGGCAGAATGGGATAAGAAAGATAAATATGCATTTCATATGATCAGGCAGAATGTGCAAGATGTCATGCTAGGATAGCTCAACACCATCAAGACATCAAAAGAAGCATGGGATATGTTTGTAGCTCTCTATGAGTCAAAGAACACTTCAAGATTCTCACACTGAGAAACCAGATTAACCAAAGTTTCTGCAACAGCAACAAAACTGGTCATGCTTATGTACTCCAGATCAAAGATTATAACAATCAACTCACAACAGTAGGAGAGACTATGAAGCCCACAGAAATGGTTCAAGTAATTTTGAATGGACTAGGAGAGGGATACGAGAATCTAGTCTAGAGTATTGCCATCCAACCACAAATTCCGACACTAGAAGAACTTTAGTTAACCTTACTTGGTGAAGAACTCAGGATTCAAGCCATTTAAGCACGCAAAGGTCATTCTAATGATCAGGAATTCACAGCTTCATACAGAAGCAGAGGTAGAGGTAGATCATTCTAGAAAAGTGGTCATCATTAGTAGAGTCAGCATCAGCATCAGCATCATCCTCAGCAACATCAGAATCAACAAAGAGGAAATAATTCCAATTGAGGAAGATTCCAAGGATGAGGGAATGCATCCACCAAGTGTCAAACATCTAGTGCAAACACTGTCATAAGTTTGGACACTATGAAAGAGATTGTTGCAAGAAGCAGTACGACCAACGCAGTCAATCCAGCAAGGGAATTTCCATGGCAGAGGAAATCATCGTGGGGTGGACATTCTAGTCAAAGTCATTTTGCAAATGAACATGGGAATATGTTTCTTGCAAACGAGGATATGCAGCAAATTGATACAATGTACCTAGACACTAATTTCAATCCAAAAGAGGATTTCAACTATTAAGTTGACCAAGCAGAATAGGATCCTTAGTACATTGATAGCAGTGCATCATCTCACATGACAAATCATCAGGAATGGTTCACAAAGATGAAACCATTAGAAGCTCAAAAGAATGTCATCTGCACAGCAGATAATACACCGAATCTAGTTCAAGGGACAGGTGTTATCCCTATGAACAATTTCACTGGTACAAAAGGATTGGTGAAAGATGTACTCTACATTTCAAAGCTCTGCAAACCTTTTATCAGTAGGTCAAATGATGGAACACAACTATCGAGTCATCTTCGGTGGAGATGAATGCACTATTAGAGACGAATCCAGAAGATGTCAACTAGTAGCAAAAGGTGTTAAGGAAGGATGCTTGTATAGAATGCTAGCTACAGTATTAGATAAGCATGCCATTTCAGCTCAACCACAACAGATGCCACTATCTGCAAAATGGCACAAGAGATATGGTCATGTCAATTTCAAGTACTTTTTAGATCTCACGAATCAGAATATGGCAATTGGGATTGCTCTAGTTTCTTGGAAAAGTTTGTGAAGCATGTTGCTTCGCCAAATAAAAGCAAACCAATTTTGGTAGAAGCACCTCTTGTGCATGAGGTTTTCTTGATTTGATACATACATATGTATGGGGTAATGCCCAGACCCGTAGCATCAATGGTTTACTTTACTACTTGACTTTCATCGACGACTACAACAGGTATTGTTGGGTCTACTTTTTGAAAGAGAAATTTGAAGTGTTTTCCAGATTTTAAGAATTCAAAGCCATGGTAGAAAACAAGATAGGTAGAAAGATCAAAGTCATGAGATTAGATAGAGGTGAATACATGTATTCAACATTCATGAACTTTTGCATAAGTCATGGCATTCGAAGATAGTTCACTTGTGCAAATACTCCTCAGCAAAGTGCAAGAGCTAAAAGGAAGAATGGAACTTTAGCAGACAGGGCTAGAGCAATGCTCAGTGAGAAGCATCTTCTGAATCAGTATTGGGTAGAAGCAATAGTCATTGCAAACTATTTGCTTAATCAGCTACCTTCTGAACCAATACAAGGTATGACACCTTATGAAGCATTCACTGGACACAAGCCACACATTGGGCATCTCTGCATATAATACCATATTAGCGAATTTGGGAAAATCCTGATAATTTGGGAACTTTTGAGGGGTTGTAATTATGTAACATTCAATGTTTTTCATTGATTTTTCCCATAGATTTGGCAGTCCAACTAAATCTTGCAAATGTACATGGTTTGCATCAACATAAATAAAATGTCAAATGTTGAGGTTTCGACCAATGCATGGTATTTTTTGAGGGGTTGCAATTACAATGCGTTGAGTGCACTCCATTGACTTTCTCCCTAGATTTGGCCATGTATATGAAACTCACAATTTGGAGTGTGCCTATTTTGCATTAGCCGGGAAAAAAACATCATATGTTTGAGTTTAACGAAGCATTTTTTGCCTCTTCTCGAAAAAAGGTGGTGTTCAAAAACACCATTTTAGTTTAGTTGGAGAAAAAGTAAGAATGCAACACTAGTCCTTGATATTTTGTCGAGTGTGCAGAACTTGCAACCACAAAGCAATGGTCTACAAAAAAAAAGATAAAGAAAAAAGATCAATGTCATACCTTCCAAATATTTGTCAGTATTCAATTAAATTATCATTGTGCAAGGAAAAAAAAGTCATGCTTTTCAAGTACCTTCACTCCATTGTGGAGTCAACATTAGAGTTGAAATCTATTCTATGAGACAAACCGGATAAAGCTCGCTTGCGTGCAATGGTTGGTATCTTCACCTTGATGGGGAGGTTGTTGCTCTTTGAGGAAACCTTCTTTGAGAGGTTATGTTTTGGAACCCATGACCATACAATAGCATCAACAGATTCCCAATGTGGAATATCACCTTTATTGCACATCCAAATCTTGTTCCAACAATTTGCATACACCTCAATTTGTGCATTGTGTTTTTTGCATATAGGTGCCCAATATTGTATGAAAACCTTCTTGAAATTTTTAGATTTATTATCCTTTTGTACATTAGTTTGAGCAATGCCTAGCCAAATTGGGTAAATTTTTTCTACTGGTCGGACTAAAAGAAAGTGTCCTTTTTGTACATCAACCATTGAATCAAATGATTGTTTTGGCTTTTTCCTTTGAGGTCCACGGTAGTGATCATTCAACTCTTCAATTCCTTGAAACTCATCGTTTTCATTATCAACTACTTGCACATAATCAATATGTTGCATCTTTGGCCAAAATCTCCCGTACATGCCCTCTACACTATTGTTTGGTTTATCAAGCTCATCAATCATGTTCTTCCAGTACTTCACTACCGGCTTGTAAAGCTTTGTGAAAGATGCTTCTAGACCTTGCAGGTGCACCTATTTTTCCCAAAAGCGTACATACTCCTTGATACCAACTATCACATCTAAGTGATCCTTCACATACTCAAACATGGTTACATAAGGCAGCTCTCCACTTGGTAGCATTGGATGACCATTCGGATGTCTCTTCCACAACTCAATGCCACCTTCACTTGGTTGCCAATCTAATGATCATGGATGCACTTTATATTGCATGATAGGAAGTTCATTTCGCATAAAGAACCAAAATTGGAGAGGGTTTGACTATCCCACTAAAGCATCTTGCCCATCGCATAGGCATCCATCAACATAGCACTTGAAATCAGGGACTTCCATTACTAAAAATGGCATTGGAGAAGACTCCTCACATTGTCTAAAAGTATCCATGAGATGTGCAAATGTCAATGTTTGGCTAGTTCTTAACCTCTCTGAAAACCTGCTAAACATTGCATCAATATCCTCGTGTGTATGCCCAACCATCAAGAATCCCAATTGAATTGACTTGAAAATCCCTCGAGCAACAAGTAATGATAGGTATGCAAACAAGTACCTATTCTTGTTTTTAGAACCACAATTATCCACTTGCAACAATAGGTGTTCAGGTAGTTTCTTATAAGGATTTTCTTGATGGGAACTTCCACGTCCAAGGTCTTTGAATGTTCCACCCACTGCTCCAAGATGAAGTTGTTGCTTGCCATTAGAAACATAGTGAGAATCCAATGCTTCTCTTGAGGTTACTGCATTTAGCAGAGCATTGTCAGACCTTGACATCCCATCATGTAGCAAATCCCCAAGTGCATGGTTATCAAATCTTTCAAGATTTCTCAAACACAAAGCCAATGAACCAATTGTGAAGTTAGGATCCGATGGCCACAAGGATAAAGAAAAGTGACCATAACGTCCTTGACCATGTCCATGTGTTATCATGCCAGTCAAAGCCACTGGGAGCTAAAAGGATTTGTCTGTGTCTTTGAACGATTGCGTAATCTAGGGATGGCTGTCTTCTTTTGGTCCATCTTATCATGGATAATGCACAAGTATATATGAGAATACATTTCAGAAAATATGCGCCAAGTGTAGTACACATTTCTACAACTATTTTGTTGTAACATGTGCTTTCTTCTATCTTCCATCAACTTATAACGTTCATTTTGGCATTGTCGCTACAAGCTGAGCCTTGATTGCACTACATAAACCACACTTAGAGAATTCACTTGTTTTTGACAAAGCTACATGCTTGAATTCAGAGTTCCATATGCGGTTGAACGTGGAAGTTGACATCTCCTTACAACCCAAACTATGCTTTAACTGCATGTTAACCTCATAGAGAATATCAACTTGCTTGTATACATCTGGTATCACCAACTATGTTTCCCTTGATCCATCCTAAAGTGTTTTACTTTTGTGCAGCATACACTCAGAATTGTTATCCACAAAATCTTGGATTATGGCTCTACCCTGGTCCCAACCTCTTCGCATGATTCCTTTATTACCATGCATGCACCTTCGTATACCAATTTCAAATTGCTCCCTGTATCGATAAAATATTGTCTTTGGAACACCATGCATTTCATACCATGCTCTACAACAAACTTGAATACCATTTAATGAAAAGACATATTTGAACTGCCCATTGTCATCTTTTCGACAAGCAACCCCAAGAGTGTCATATACATAATTGGTGCGAGCCTCCAAACTTTGGCCCCAATACTATATGCGTAATTTGGATATCATTTGATGATTGGCAAATTGACAAAAATTTTGTTTACAACAATCAATCATAGATACTTTTGTGACTGCATCCCTTGTGAGTCCAGATGATGCTAATGGCATGCCATGTTTTTTAGCTTTCCTCTTTATCATGTAGAAACTCCTCTTTTTTGTGGATTTTTCCATTGGGTCCTCATCTTCCATGTGCTTTTTCCCAGAACCACTTGGCAAATTCATGGTGTCATCGATTCTTAATGAAGTTCCATCTAAAAAGGTTATTTGTGCAATGGGCTCTAAAAAGGTTATTTGTGCAATGGGCCATTTTATTAAGTGGATCGTATCGATGCCTGATACATCACTATGATACTTTTCAATTCCCACACCTAGATTACCTTCACCAAGCATCTCAAAATTTATAGGTTCAAATGGGTAGACATACAAAACAACACCCTCTGCAATGCTCTTGGTTTTCTGCTCATCCCATATTAAAACTTTCTTGTCCTTCCATGATTCTCAAATGGAAAACTCATCATATTCACATAGAGGTTCAACATCAATGGTATCTGATGTTATATCATTCATTGGTACAATAGCTCCATTGACATTGTCCACACAACTCACATAAGACCCCGAAAACATTTCACTTGACCACACACTAGATGCCCTTGCTCTGGAAGTATGGTACAATCACATTGCTTTCCATCATCTCCTAGAAGTCCCTGTAGAAGTTTCTACCATCTGTACATTAGTGTAGAGTCCTTTTGGGAGTGTCCAGAACTCAATGCCACCACCAACTAGATATATACATAACTACGCACCTACCCATCAACATGCAACAAGTAAAAAACATATTTACATTTTTGTCCACACAACGTTAATTAACAAAATTGGTATGATGTCAATCAACAAAATTTTAATTAGCAAAGTGCACTTTCATCCATACAAATATCGATCACCACCGACACATTGTTTTCTCCCAAGGGCACACCTTGGCACATGTCATCATGTGATGTAGCGAATATTGTCCCAATGGCAACAATCTTTCCACTGACAAGCAAGTTGACTTTAACCCCCACTTTCAATGTGGCACCTGCATAGTACATAGCATTTGTTATAGTTCAATATTGATATTTGATGGTGTGACTTAGGATGAAAATGCTTTATAAGATTTCATTGCAAGACCAAATCTTCCTAAACCTTGGTGCTTTGAATTTTAGGCAGCAAAATTTGGCTACATGGCCAAATCTTCATAGACCATGGTGCTTTGAAAGGGAGATAGCAAGATTTGTCCACACAACCAAATCTCCCAAGATGCTGGTGCTTTTTAGAATCCATCAGGATTTATCCACACATCCAAATCTACTTAGACCTTGGTGCTTTAAAAGAAGCCAAATCTCCACATACCCTGGTGCTTTGAAAGAAGCCCACAAGATTTGGTCATGTGGCCAAATCTTGTAGGCTTCTTTCAAAGCACTAGGGTATGGGGAGTTTTGGCCGTGCAACCTTGTCTTGCATGCTTCTTTCAAATCACCAGGTTCTAGGAGATTTGGCCGTGTGGCCAAATCCTTCAAAGCATTAGGGCTTGAGAAGATTTTGCCGTGCTGCTAAATGTTGCTAGCTTCTTTCAAATCACTAGGAAGATTTGGCCACATCTTCAAACGCTAAATTCAAAAATTGACAATCCAGATTTTAAAATTTAAAATTCACAGTTCAAAATTCAAAATAAAATATTCAAAATTCAAATTTCAAATTTCAAATTTCAAGTTTCAAGTTTCAAGTTTCAAATTTTGAAATTCAAATATAGAGATCCTACTTTCAAAAAAATCGTACATGCTTTTCATGATTCACGCTATTACACTTTAAAATCAAACTATTCCTTTAGAAGTTTAGAAGCAAACTAGAAAATCTAAAACTATTAAAAAACCAAAACTATTAAAAAACCAAAAATTTAAAAGGCAAAGCTAAACAAACCTTTTAAACCAAGCATTAAAAGTAAACCTATGAGAAGGAATTGAATTCATCTTCATGGGGGATCAAGTGCTAGGCTCACCTTGTTCTCTCCCTTCCTAGATCTCAAATGTGTAACTAGGGTGGATTGAGACCTTAGGACAACGTCTTAGATGGGGTAGTTCTTGGAAAACACTCCTCCACCCTTGGTTAGCTAATTGCAAGCAAAAAAGTTCAAAACTATGTCAAAATAAGAGGTCCCAAGAGGCTCCCCATGTCCTAACAGTGTGCACTTAACTATGTAGGTTTTAAACTTCCATTACCAATTAAACTCTCCATAGATTACACACTCAATAATTGGATTAGAAAGAGGTTTCTTTTTTTTTTTTTTTTTTGCTCTACATGCTTTTGGGGGGATTGCTCCTTCCCCCCAAAAGCATGCTTTTGGGGGGATTGCTTCTTCTTGCTCCAAATGCCGCTCTCTTTGGACAAAGTCTTGCTTCCTGTCCTTGCACGCCCCTCCGTTCTTCTTGCTGCTTCTCTCTCCTTTTGGATGAAATCCCCTCCGTCCTTCTTGCCGCTCCTCTCTCCTGGCAAATCCCCTCTTGGATGAAATCCTCTCTCCTTTTGGACAAAATCCTTCCTGCCGCTCCTCTCTCCTTTTGGACGAAATCCCCTCCGTCCTTCTTGCTGCTCCTCTCTCCTGGCAAATCCCCTCTTGGACGAAATCCTCTCTCCTTTTGGATGAAATCCTTCTTGCCGCTCCTCTCTCCTGCCAAATTCCCTCTCTCCTTTTGGACAAAATCCTCTTCTTGTCGCCACTTGTGACGCTCCTCCAAACAATGCTCCTTTTGGATGAAATCCTGCTTCCTATCCTTCTTGTTGCTCCTCTTCCTATCGTCGCTCGCGACGCTCCTCCAAACAATGCTCCTTTTGGATGAAATCCTACCTCTCTCCTGGCAAATCCCCTCTTCCTGCTAGTTGTTGTCCTCTAGATCCTTAAAAAACTTCAGCTTTTTATCCTCCAGAAAGTAGCATTGATCATTAAATGGCCGATCCTTAGTAGCGGAGTAAGAATCTTCGATTTTTGGCACTCTTCTCTCCGCGCTTCTCCCCTTTGGCTCCTCTTCTGTTTTCCAGCAAGAAAGACAACTTCTACAATTGCTACAGCTACTCTCTTTATAGCTCCTATGATTGCTTGAAATCTAAAGAGCACAAGCTCATGAACAACAATGGCTACTCAATCATCCAAGTAAGAAAACGAAAGAAATCGAAAGTGTACCTAATTCTTGCATGTTCTCCATTTTTTCCATTTCGAAACACCACGATTTGAAAGAAAGAGTCTTGTAAAAGTAGGAATCTCGAAGTGTGATTTGAAAGTAGGGTTTTTAGTATATGATTTGACTTTCAGATCTTGAAATTTGAAATTTGAATTTTGTATCTAAGATTCAGAATTTCAATTTTTAATTTTGAATTTTGAATTTTAAATTTTGAATCTAAGATTTTGAATTTTGAATTTTTCAGATTTGACTTAAGATTTGAATTTTAAGATTTAAATGGGGAGATTTGGCCATGTAGCCAAATCTTCTTGGCTTCTTTCAAAACATACAAGATTTGGCTATACGGACAAATCTCCCTAGACCTTGGTGATTTGAAAGAAGGTATAAAGAATTGGCATCACAACTAAATCTTCCTAAACCTTGCTGCTTTAAAAAGATTTGGCCACATAACCAAATCTTCCTAGACACTCATGATTAGAAAGAAGATAGCAAGATTTGGTCGCATGGCCAAATCTCCCTAGACCCTCGTGATTGGAAAGAAGCTAGCAAGATTTGGCCGCACGGCCAAATCTCCTTAGACCCAGGTGATTTAAAAGAATCTAGAAAGATTTGGCATCACAACCAAATCTCCCCAAATCCTACTGCTTTGAAAAGATTTGGCTGCACGGCCAAATCTCCCTAGACCCTTGTGATTAGAAAGAAGTTAGCAAGATTTGGCCACACAGCCAAATCTCTCTAACCCCTTGTGACTTATAAAAAGCTAGAAAGATTTTACATCATAGCCAAATCTCCCCAAACCTTAGTGCTTTGAAAAGATTTGGCTGCACGGCCAAATCTCCCCAAACCTTGGTGCTTTGAAAAGATTTGGCTGCACGGCCAAATCTCTCCAAACCTTGGTGCTTTGAAAAGATTTGGCCGCACGGCCAAACTTAATAGACCCTTGTGATTAGAAAGATGAGTAGCATGACCCATCAACGGGTTGGAGACCCACTCTGTTGGGTCTCAAGGTGGGATCTTTAATTTCAAAAGAGAAATTCTAAAGTTCCAACACTGGAATAGCTTGGCTTGGCTCACTCAGTGTAATTTTGTCCAATAGCTTTCCTAAAACCCCCTCTCTGCTTTCATACATAAAATTTTGCAAGATTACGTGCATAAAATTCATGAATTTGTTTGAATTAAACATGTTTGATGCATATCCCCTCTTTGCTTTCATACATGGAATTTTGCAAGATTACGTGCATAATGCATTGTATGCCAATGTAGTGCTAGATTGCAACACAATCAATTTTGGTTTATGGGATACATTAGTTTGAGTGTAAATAAATAAAATTCATGAATTTATTTGAATTAAACATGTTTGTATGCATATCCTCTCTCTGCTTTCATACATGGTTCTTTGCAAGATTAAGTGCGTAATACATTGTATGCCAATGTAGTGCTAGATTGCAACACAATCAATCTCGGTTTATGGGATACATTAGTTTGAGTATAAATAAATAAAATTTATGAATTTGTTTGAATTAAACATGTTTGTATGCATATCCCCTCTCTGCTTTCATATATGGAATTTTGCAAGATTACGTGCATAATGCATTGTATGCCAATGTAGTGCTAGATTGTAACACAATCAATCTTGGTCTATGGGGATACATTAGTTTGAGTATAAATAAATAGAATTCATGAATTTTTTTGAAATAAACAAATAAATAAAATTTATGAATTTGTTTGAGTATAAACGTATATGTGCATGCTTCAATAAACACAACAAAAGAAGATTTACTTAAAAATAGCATACCTAACAAAATATACCTCTATAAAGAGTACTACAAAATCTTACAAATTCATATATCTACATACAGACTGTCTTTATCAGCTCCCCTAAGAAAACAAACTACGTCTATGTCCCACCCCACACACCACCACACATGCGTGGCGTCGACCTATGCAAGGCAAAAAGATCATTTAAGAATTTAAGATCATTAAA
Organism: Dipteris shenzhenensis; assembly: GCF_047967505.1. NCBI lineage: Eukaryota > Viridiplantae > Streptophyta > Polypodiopsida > Gleicheniales > Dipteridaceae > Dipteris > Dipteris shenzhenensis. Next base: position 31,170,411 of record NC_141617.1, on the reverse strand, counting down.
TCAAGGAAAACTTAGAATTGTGTCTTAATAATACTCAACACATTAATTAGAATGCTTATGTTGGCACACAGGAGTGTGTATGTGGTATATAAATGCATATACAAAGTCTCTGTTCACCACTCGATAAAATACATCTGTTCCCATCGGCTCCAGATACCCAATGAAGCGCACATAAATGATCTAGGGACTATTATTCCTAGCAAGATGCTGAGAACTCATGAAAAAATATCCAAGATTGAGATGTTCCACCCCATCATATGTTGGACCGAGGAGATTCATTGCAAAACTTGAGTCAAGAACCGCCCTAAAGGAAATAATATCATGTTTATTCACTTATATATGTAACCTAAGTAGCTTTCACCTATATGAAAAAAAAAAAAGGTTATCTACCCAATAAAGCTCTCCAACTCCAAGATGTCAACCAATAGCTGGGCATGCACCCCAACTTTCCAACCATCGGGATCTGTATATTCCTAAAGGTAAATGACTATACTATTAAATAAGTCAACTTAGCAACTAACTACTACACAATTATGTACCTGATACCTGTGCAGTTGTCTCGGTGGTGAATGTAAATGACGCTGCCATCCTATCATATCATATTAAAATAACAATACATATAGTATTACAGTAACAATAAATGTGTCAACGAATATAAAGAGAAGAAATTAAAAGGCTTCACCAAGCCACAAATTAAAAAGAACATTAGTTATAGTACATTTGATAATCCATAATTTGAAGAAAAAATAACAATGTGTGAACCCATAAGACTCACAAAAATCATACATTGTCAAAATTCTAGAGATGACATTGTTTGAATGGAATATGGAATGAGCTCATGAAAATTATACAAAAATAGTCATCTCCAATTTTTAATCCACACTTCAAAGGCTTACAATTGATATACCTTTGATCGCCTAAAAGAACACAACGATACAAAAAAGACTATGAAAATTTGTCACCCAACAAAGTCTGAAGAGGCTTTCAAAGAGCATTGGCATACTGCTAGGTTCTTCTTGATGCCAATTGTAAAACCTCTTTGTATACAACATTTTGTTGAGATATCGAGCTCCACACTCGCGATATGCCAGGGTGACCGTTGTGTATTTATGTCACCGACTTGTTAGCTGGAGATGCGGTTGGTACACCGCCCACGAATAATAGCTGGATGATAGCTATCCTTATCTACTCTAGTTTGTGGCTCAGTTAGTAAGCCACCTTAGTTAGTTGAGTTTGGTTTGAGACCCACATATAGGGTTCTTCTATTTTCTTTATACTAGAGTTCTTTTGGCTTTCACAACTAAGAAGAGGAAAACTGTTTTTAGCCTCCACCTTTGTGTGTATTCCCCCATTGTGTATGTGAGAAAGCTGCAAGTGAGACTCCTTCCCTCTCTCCCACTATCTTCACATGGTATCAGAGCCTTGCTCGTGGTAAGGAGCTCAAGAAAGCAAGCCAAGTTCGTGGTGTCCTGGTAAGAGGACCAGTGTTGCTTTCCTATTTTGAGTTTGGGAGCAAATCTCTGCAGGTAGCACAGTCAGAAGTGCAAGAGTACACTGTCTCAGATTGAGACACCCTTCGCGGTGTGGCGAGAGCGCAGTATATGCTGTGGGGCTGGGCAAAGCCCTCCGTAACTTTATTTTTTTGATTCGAGGCCATTTCGGGGCCTGTTTTGGAGGTGGAAGTTCTTCGCAAGCACTCAGAAAAAGGCCCTGTTTTTGTTGTGCTACCACTGCTTGGCTAGTCGGTGAAAAGTTGCCGCAGAAATTGCATCGTATGCCTGTGTGCAGAGATATTGGGAGTTGCAGATTCATGCTCGTTGCCTGTTGATGCAAAATCGTCACTAGGAAGTGACTGTGTGGTGAAATACCACTTTCGTCAGTTTTGCAGATCTGCCCGTGTGAGGCAAAAGCTATGTTTTTGCAGTGACAGAATATTTTGCAGTGTTCTGTAATGGCATCTGATTCTCTTTCACAGATTGTCACTGAAAAGCTTGACAAGAATAACTTCCAGGCATGGAAGTTTAGAATGACGAATTTCTTGATGGGAAAAGGCTACTGGGAGTTCATTACAGGAAATGAAGAAGAACTAGTTCTTCCTAATGTTCCCAATCAATAGGAAATGCAGGCATTTAAAGGATGGCATGAGAGAGCTAGAAAAGTTATGGACTGGCTGTCTATCAGTATTTCAGATTCAATGATTGTGCATATTCAGGATGCAAGTACGCCAAAGGTGGCATGGGATACTTTGGCTAAAATGTACAGCACAAATACGTAGGCCAGGAAAATGCAGCTCAAGCAGGAGCTGCACAATGTGCAGAGAGAAAATATGAGTATCAATGACTACCACATGAAGGTGAAGAAAATTGCGGATGCACTTGCTTCCATTGGGTCGTCAGTGGATGATGACGATTTAGTTTCTGTGACCTTGAATGGTCTAGGAAAGGATTATGCACAGTTCCGGACATCCATTGCCATCCGTGAAAAATTTCTTGATTTTGAGGAGTTGATTGCTCTTCTGATTTCTGAAGAGCAGAGAAATGGGGGTGCATCTTCTTCAGCAAGAACTTCAAAAGAAACTATCTTCTACTCAAATGCTGGCAGAGGTAGAGGTAGAGGTAGAGGAGGCCGATCTGCAGCACGTGGTAGAAATCAAAATATGCAGCAAACGCAAGAAAACCAGTCCTATGCAAGAGGATGTGGTAACTCTAGAGGCAAGGGGAGCCAAAGAGGCCGTGGTGGATGGCAGAGAGGCCAAAATGCAAACAGCAATGTTGAATGCTACTATTGTGGCAAAATGGGTCATATGGCTTTTCCCATCCTGCATAGACAAAGGAATTTTTCCAATCTGCACAATAGGATGTGCAGTATCATCACCAGTCTCCACAAATCCTGGTTTTTCCATTTTCCTTGCATCCTGCATCCATTCAGCATGACCTGTCATGTGGTTTGACGCACCTGAGTCAACATACCACACATCATTGCTTTCTTCTGCACTTGTCACAGAATTTGTCATATGCTGTACCATAAACAAATGCTCATTTCTGTCATCACCCTGTCTACTAGAGGATGCATAATTGCCTTGCTGCAGTTTTCCATTCATAATGTCATTCTGCTTTTTATAGCAGTTTGAGCAGGGCTTGCAGGTCAGATTCAATCCTCATGGATGCTTTGTTAAGGATATGAAAAATAATGGTCGCTTGATAGCAAAAGGAAAGAAGAAGGGCAGGATGTTTACGCTGGATGCGGACATGCCTGAATTGAGTGCAGCAATGTTTGCACATGGGACCGGTGTAGTTCCAGATATTGATATCTGGCACAAACGCATTGGTCATGTTAATATACAGTGACTTAAGTCAATGCAAGCCCAAAATATTGTTGCAGGATTGCCTAAATTCAAGGTTGCAGAAATGCACAAGGTTTGTGAAGCCTGTCAATTTGGGAAACAGGCAAGGAAACCTTTTCCTAGGCATGTTCAAGAGAGTAAAAAGCCATTGGAATTAATCCACTCTGATGTGTGGACTACTGAAGCTGCATCTATTGGAGGCTGTCACTATTTTGTCACATTTATCGATGACTTCAACAGAAAACTGTGGGTGTATTTTATGAAAAAGAAAAGTGAAGTGTTTGGGCACTTCAAAGCTTTCAAAGCTATGGTTGAAAAAGAAATAGGCCTGCAAATAAATTGCCTAAGGTCAGATGGAGGGGGAGAGTACCTCTCAAATGAGTTTGCAAGGTTCTTGCAGGAGCATGGTATAAAGCAGCAATATTCATGCAGTCATACCCCATAGCAAAATGGAATCGCAGAAAGGAAAAACAGGCATATTGGAGAGGCATCTCGGGCTATGCTAAATGAAAAAGATCTACTAGGTTATTATTGGGCTGAAGCAGTTGCTACAGCAGTTTATATAATGAAGAGGACTCCCACTGCAGCAATACATGGCATGACGCCAGAGGAGATGTATACTGGTAGGAAACCAGATATTTCTCATTTGAAAATTTTTGGTTGCATTGCCTATGTCCATGTGCCAGATGAGTTGAGGTCCAAGTTGGATCCAAAAGCTGAGAAGTGCATCTTTATTGGTTATTCTCTGCAGCAAAAAGGGTACAGATGCTATAACCCTTCTACACGTAAGTTCACAGTGAGCAGAGATGTTGTTTTTGATGAGATGAGCAGCTGGTATAAACCAGTAAATGTGATGATTGATGTAGATGCACAAAATGGTAATGCTACACAGAATTCACAGCAGCAATCACAAAATATTAGTGGACCTGGAGTGTCCTCTAGCAGTGGTTCACATACTTCACCATGGACAGGCAGATTGAGATCAGGAGAATCTCCTCAAAGCAATGCAGAGAGTGGTATGCAGGTATCACGAAAAGGAAAAGAGAAGGTAGATCAGCCCATGTTTGATGTGAATGCAGGTCACTCTTGTGTGGATGGTGAATCCAGTGGCTCAGAACAGAGCATTGATGATGAGTTGGGTATTCCTTCTGTTGTTACACCTGGAGTAAGGAAGACCAGGGATGTTTTGAGAGCACCTAGAAGTGAGCCTATTTTGCGCAGGTCTACCAGGGTTAGGTATCCTATGGATAGGCTGAAATATGATGGATTTACAGCCATTCACTATGCCTATATGATCAAAGTGATACAGGAACCAGAACCCACTTCTTTTGAGCAAGCCATGGGAAATGAAAAATGGGAGAAAGCCATGGATGAAGAAATGGATGCCTTGGATGCAAATGCTACATGGGAATTGGTGTCTTTGCCTAAAGACAAGAATGCAATTGGCTGTAAGTGGGTTTACAAGATCAAGCACAATGCAGATGGTTCTGTGAATAGATACAAGGCAAGATTAGTTGTCAAGGGGTATGCACAGACATATGGCATTGATTATGAAGAAACTTTCAGCCCGGTTGCAAGGATGGCAACCGTAAGAGCAGCCATTGCTATGGCCGCATCAAAGGGATGGTCTTTACATCGGATGGATGTAAAGAATGCCTTCTTGCATGGTGATTTGCAAGAAGAGGTCTTTATGGAGCAGCCAGCAGGTTATGTTCATGCTACTCATCCTGAGTTTGTTTGCAGGTTGAAGAAAGCTTTGTATGGCTTGAAGCAAGCACCTAGAGCATGGTCTGACAAGATAGGACAGTATCTTGTCACTATTGGCTTTCAAATTTCCAAGGCAGATTTCTCACTCTATGTGAGAAAAACAGAGAAAGGGATTATGCTGCTAGTCATTTATGTTGATGATTTGATCATCACAGGTGATAGTGATGAAGATATCCTTCATGTGAAAATGCTATTGAGGCAAAAGTTTGTGATGAAGGATTTGGGAGAGCTGCGTTATTTCTTGGGCATTGAGGTGATTAGATCACCAAGTGGGATACAGCTCTTGCAGAGGCAGTATGGATTGGACATGCTGTCCAAATATGGGATGACAGGCTGTAAGCCTATTTCAGTTCCTTTGGAGTAGAATGTGAAGCTGAGCGCAGATGCAGGTGAGCTTCTGGAAGATCCTACTATGTACAGACGTATAGTAGGAAGTTTGATTTACATGACTATTACTAGGCCAGATTTGAGCTATGCTGTTGGGTTGGTAAGTCAGTTTATGCAGGCTCCAAGGAAACCGCATTTGGATGCGGCTAGACACATACTCAGGTATGTGAAGTCCACATTGCAGTATGGACTATTTTATGAGGCTGGGGTTCAGATACAGTTGCATGGATACACTGATGCTGATTGGGCTGGTAGTATTTCTGATAGACGATCTACCAGTGGATATATGTTCTCTTTTGGGAGTGCTGCAGTCACTTGGAGCAGCAAGAAACAGCCTACAGTTGCCTTGTCAAGCACAGAGGCTGAGTACAGGGGTGCAGCAATGGCTACATGTGAGGTAGCTTGGTTGCATAAGCTACTCTATGATATGCATTAGGGCCAGTTGTCATTTATTGTGACAACATGAGCAGCATACACTTGGCAAAGAACCCAGTCTTTCATGCTAGAACAAAGCACATTGAGGTGCATTATCACTATGTGCGGGAGAAGGTTTAACTAGGTCTTATCGATCTAGTTTATGTCAACACAGAGGATGAGGTAGCTGACATATTCACGAAAGCATTGGGCACAGAGAAGCTGCGCAAGTTCAGAGACCTGCTTGGTGTGCAGGAATTGGGATTGAGCTCGAGGGGGAGTGTTGAGATATCGAGCTCCACTCGTGATATGCCAGGGTGACCGTTGTGTATTTATGTCACCGACTGGTTAGCTGGAGATGCGGTTGGTACACCGCCCACGAATAATAGCTGGATGACAGCTATCCTTATCTACTCTAGTTTGTGGCTCAGTTAGTAAGCCACCTTAGTTAGTTGAGTTTGGTTTGAGACCCACATATAGGGTTCTTCTATTTTCTTTGTACTAGAGTTCTTTTGGCTTTCACAACTAAGAAGAGGAAAACCGTTTTCAGCCTCCACCTTTGTGTGTATTTCCCCATTGTGTATGTGAGAAGGTTGCAAGTGAGACTCCTTCCCTCTCTCCCACTATCTTCACACATTTGTGGTACAACTCATTTCAGCATCCTCATCACTAACCCAATCCACACTCTCTGGAAGGAATACTTTGACTGCATTTGATGATCGGACACGTGAGAAAGCCATGTATAATTGCCCGTGACTAAACATTGGTGTCACCAAGTATAAGCCTAAGATAGACATTGTTTGGCCCTGTGCCTTGTTTATCGTCATGCTAATGCTAGCCAAATAGGAAATTGCCTTCTTCTCATATCGAATGGAAGTTTCAGGTTATTGGGAATGAAAGTTACTCTTGGAATGAACATCCTATCTCTAGCATTGGTACCAGTGATAATCTCAACTTCCAATACCTTCGTGTGGAACTCTTTGCATATTAGCCAAGTCCCATTGCATAATCCCTATCGAGGATTTAGATTACACAACAAAATGAGGGGAGCATTTTGTTTCAAAACCAGCCGATGAGGTGGGTATCCACCACCAAGATCGAGCGTGTTAAGATACTCTACTGCATACAAAAAAGAATCTCCACATGAGCTCTCTACTGAGTCTGCACTTAGATACTCCTTTTCCTTGCTGGGCATTGCCTTTAGTGTAGTAGCATTGACTGCATCAACTTCAAGGTTTCAAGGTGCGAGAATAGCGCGGTCTCAAAAATACGATGCATAACCCACAACCCTTGCAAGTCCTGTATACACCCACTCAATCAGACCTTCCATAGAGTTTGTCCTTAAAAGCATCTTTGATGGGATTGCAACAGTGTCTTCTCTTATATGACTACTAGTTCCATTTCCAATATCTAACACCCATTGTATGAATTCCTGCTCTATTGAATTATCACCTTCCTAAATGACCCACATATTCTGTAACAGCTTCAATACCTTGATGCATCTCCAAATCCTTGAGTGGCACAATGTAGAATTGACAATATCTTCTGGTCTTGCCTTGGGAATAACTGGCAAGACCTGACTAAAATCCCCCCCTAACAACACCACCTTTCCACCAAACAGTTGGTCATTTGACATGATATCTTGCAGCATCCTATCCAATGCCTCAAATGCGAATCGATGAGCCATAGGTGCCTCATCCCATATTATCAACTTTTCTATCTTCAAAACATCTGCAAGATGACTGTTAACCTTTTTATTGCAATTGCTGGTGGCATCCAAATCCAGTGGTATCTTGAACCGTGAGTGTGCTATGCATCCATTGCTTAGTAACAACACTACAATCCTAGAAGAAGCACATGCCAAAGCGACATGCCCCTCCCCATGCAACCTAGAAAGCAAACAATTGTATAGGAAAGTCTTTCTAGATCCTCCTAGACCATCAAGAACAAATATCGCACCAACATTTGCATAGACCGTTGTCAGAATCTGATCGAAGGCAGTCCGTTGACAATGATTTAAGGTACTTTCCATCTGTTGTCGTGCCTCACTCTCAAAATCAAAAATTCTTTCTTCTTGCAATAGAGCATTTGTAGCTGCCAATACACATGATCTATCCTAGGTAGGCAATCCATCAAAACTCTACCAACCTTCTCCCTCCCTTCTCCCATGTTGTTGGAGAATATGCTCCAAGTGCCATAGAGCCTCCTTCCATGCCAATCCATGACGGTCAACCATACTTGATTCGAATGCATGGAAGAAATTATCCGATAGATCGTCTGAGAATCTTTCCCACAAAATTCCTAGAGATGTTGGCTCAAAAAAATCAAAATTGCAAGAAAAAGGCGCCTCAATTGTGTGCTATTTTGATGTAAAATGGCCTCTTGCATTGAGATAAACCATTCCTCATCACTTTCCAATAACTCTCTAGCTATACATGCTGCCTTGAAAGTAGGGTAAACTTGCCCATCAAAAGTGCGCAAGTCATCAAAACACTTACAACCCTTGCAAACGTTAAGTAGCATACGCATGAAATATAATTCACCAGCAAATGGAGAAATGTTATACATCCGATGAAAGCTATTGCCCTGCCTTCTTCTAGACAACTTTTTATTGGACTTGTTCCAAACCATCTCGCATTGAAAGTCACTGTAAAGAAAATTATCTGCATCATGTTGCAATCGGTTGTAAGTAAACCATTCCGTGAGGGTGGTCTTTTTGTTCTGTTCCCTATCCACCACGTTGTGCAAATCATCATCATCTCTAAATATCACATTATTCAATGTCGGAATATGGACTTGCAACCTTTGTACATCTAGCTTTTCATCATGCATATCATACTCATAAATGCGCCAGCATGCTTCTGATGCTGATACATAACGTGAATCTAGGTAATAGTTTATCTCATCAATTCCACAATCAAATGGGTTGTGTAGTTGTCCTTGTCCTTCCACACAATTTATCTGCATCCTGACGGTTGCTCTATCATGTCCCTTATACATGTATTTGTATAAATACTTGACTGCAGTAATTGTGGAACAAATTTCAATGTTAATATGTGCCTTGTACTTCATAGAGAGGAAAGGATTGAATGGAACAATCCAACTATTATCCACTATACCCTATTTCACCCGTATCTCTCTACCATCATCTCGATGCATGTAGATAGGGTAACCATCATTACCCACCATAGTAGACTGAGAGAAGGGATATGGATAGTGATGACTACATTTGCCATCAAACATGCAAGGAGCAAAGACATTAAGTACACCACATGGGCCATGAACATTGCATTGTGCAATAATCTCATGCAACTCAGGAAAAAGGGTTTTATTTGGAACTTCTGCACATACCAATTGATCATAGTGACCAACCTGAGTAGGTTTGAATGCACCTTCCAAAATCAATAGTATGTGTGAGTGCGGAAGACCTCTCTTTTGAAACTCAATCACACATACATACCCAACAACTTTTCCAAACAAATCATGCTTTATAATCGACTACATCAGATCCTTGTGTTTTTTATAAAATACATGGGTATCTCCTTTAAGCTATGATGCAAGCTACACCGCTTTGCAAATGCTTCTTCTACCTCCCAAGGTCTACATGCCCCCCAACAACATCCTTCTCCCTCTCACCCGTCCCGACATCCCATTTGGCAACCCAAACCTGCTCTTTGAGCAACATCATGGCTTTCTCATCAATGGCCACAAACAAACTTTTCAACCCTACTACCTTCCCCACAAATCATCATGCACCAAGTCTAATTACCAACACTACCTAAAATTTATGGAATGCCCACCACCATTGGCTTTGGACACATTTCTATCTATTCCTAGACATCTATCAAAGTCTCCTATATTGGATGCTTAATTAATGCTGAACTCCCTATTGAAGAATCCTCATCTCCTTTAAGCTATGATGCAAGCTATATCGATTTACAAACGCTTCTTCTACCTCCCATACTCATCAACAGGGACATTCCCAAGGTCTATATGCCCTGTATAATGTCCTTCTCCCTCTCAATCCTACAACCCAAACCTACTCTCTAAGCTACAAACATGTATCAAAGTCCCCCACATTGGATGCTTAATTGATGTTGAACTCCCTATCAAAGATAAAGAGGGAGAGAGAGAGAGAGAGAGATACACACACTCTTTTTTTTGGGTGTGAAACACACACACAACCAAAGTGGTTTGCATATAATAAAGAATGTAAAAGGAAAAATTGTCTAGTTTATCTCTCCTAGCAAACCAATCTAAAGAGGAGAGTGACACCTCCTTGTAACATATATGCAAGTAGAATACAAATATTAGGAAGAGAGAGAGAGAGACTCTAACACACTTTAAATAAAAACTAATTCCATTTTTCTTCTATCGTTTATCTATATATTATTAAAGCAAATGCATATTATACTCTCAAATC